>NC_081528.1:18356644-18656644 GCF_030273125.1 Centropristis striata | reverse complement strand
AATCTGTCGATTATTTAAGCGATTAATCGATTAGTTGTTTGGTCAATAAAATGCTGAAAAATATCAATCAGTGTTTCCCAAACCACCTCCCAAACCCAGCGCCCAGGATCATGATATAGGCAACTGGGTGATAAATAAATGGGTTACAAAATTGTGGGATAAAAAAATCAAAAAAACATAACAATAATCATAACAGTAATGTAAGTACAGTACTTGTGTAAATATACTTTGTTACATTCCACCACTCTCGCCTCTCTCGCAGAAGGTTCGAATCTAGCTTGTGGCTCTTGTGGAGTTTGAATGTTCTCCCCATGTCAGCGTGGGTTCTCTGCAGGTCCTCTGGCCTCCTCCCACAATCCAAAAAACATGCAGCTTAGGGTTAATTGGCCGTAGGAGTGAATGAGAGCGTGGTTATCTGTCTCTATGTGTCAGCCCTGTGATAGTCTGGAGACCTGTCCAGGGTGTACCCAATGTCAGCTGGGACTGGCTCCAGCCCCATCGACCCAAGTTTGGATAAGCAGTTAAGGAGACTGGATGAAATAATGAATTTTTTTGGTTTCAAATTGGACACTAATAACAGCAGTCGGGGTTGGTGGTTCGATCCCTGACCATCGCAGCCTACATGTCGAAGTATCCTTGAGCAAGATACTGAACCCCAAATTGCTCCCGATGCTGCGTTCATCAGTGTGTGAATGAATTCCCAATGGTGGCAGGTGGCACCATTTAGGGTAGCCTCTGCCACCAGTATGAATGTGTGTGTGAACGGGTGAATGAGTCAGTCTGTAGTGTAAAGCGCTTTGAGTGGTCGCAAAGCAACTAGAAAAGTGCTATATAAGTGCAGGTCCATTTACCATTTCAACACGCGGTTAATGTTGTGACTGAACAATATGAATTGGTTAGGTTTAGGAAAAGATCATGGTTTGGATTAAACTAAGGTATCTTAAGTTAATGTATAAATTCAGTTTGTTACACACATGAAATATCGTAAGTGATGCATGTCAGCTTACATGTGTGAGCAGTATATGTATCACCATGGATCACTCTATTTATTTATTTTAGAAATCATATTAAAATCCAAATGAAAATTTCAAATCAATATACAGCAAAACATGATCTTGTAAAGGGGGTGACCACAAAAGCTATCAGTAGCTTAAAAAATGTGGGGCCAGACTATCAAAATAACAATACGATATATTATGAAAAAAAAAATGAAAATAATAATTCCTATTTCTACCTGATTCCTGTACCTAACCCCAAAAGTAATTACAGAAGTACAAAGAGTATAAAGTTTAAACACAATGACAAAAACAGACACTGGTACAGCAGAACAAAACACAGCGACCCAGGCTGGAGCTACACATATTTTGACAGTAGTTTTTGTTTTAATCTCTTTTTAAAGATAGACAGAGATGCAGACTCTTTTTCGTCCTCTCAAGCTCATTCCAAGTTTGTGGGCCTATTCAAATTTGAACTCATGTTAGCATAATGGTGATCGCCTGAGAAAGGCTCTATAACAACAAAGGTTTGCTGTTTCAATAATCAAGAATTCATTCATTAATCACTTAACAATGAAGCACTAGCAGAGCACTGCATTGTCTTTGAATTTCTAAAAAACAATTCTGTAAAAAATCAGCAAGCCTGCCTCAATCTGCTCTGCTCCATTTCAGTACCAAGGACAGCGTCATGCACGCAGACACACACACACACACACACACACACACACACACACACATACACACACACACACACACACACACACATAAAAAGGCAGAACCATACAAGGACCAAACAGCAGCAGGGGAGGGGAAATATTATCTATAGTAATAATAATAGTAGTTAGAAACAGTTGTGGGACCAATTCAATGTTTTACACACATGCACACACTCACACAGAGACACTCACACAGAGACACACACACAGAGACACACACACACACGGTTCTGAAACAGCCGCTCAGTGATAGTTACATGCGTCTTGATCCAATAATTTCATTGTTTTTGGTATTTTTCTCTAAAAACATTAAGCTTAGACAGAGGAAGATTAATGAGCAATAAAAACAAATCTTGTATGATCTCATGATATTAGAGTATATCTTTAATATATAGAAAAAAGTAAAGTAAAGCGTATATCTTTAATATATAGAATAAAGTAGAGTAAAGCTGCTTCTTTCTTGTTTTAATTGGTTAACCACGGTCCTGCATGTTTTAGACCTCTTGCTGCTCCAACACAGCTGAATCAAATTATCAACTTGTTATAAGCTCGTGAAGCTGTTTGACAACATGCTGATCATTTGACTCAGCTGTGTTGGAGCAGGGAGAGGTCTAACACATCCAGGACTAGTGGTACTCCAGGAAAGAATTGGCAATCATATGTCCTGGGTCATTTCAGCTTCTTTGTTTTGAATGCATGCTGCAGAGACTCCATTTGTGTAAAGCCTTGTATTAGCATCGTTGTACGTTTAACTATTCATGTATAGCAGTTAACATTTCTTATGTATGCATATTATGATTTATGCATTTCGGTGATTGCTTTGCGATGCCTTGAATATACTTAACTGTCAAAAAAAGTCTGAGAGTACTGAGAAAACACATTGAGACAAAAAGCTGTTTGTCACACATTCAGAGACAGAACTCTTTGATCAGTGGAGCCAGTAGTGGGAGAAGTACTCAGATAGTGGTAGGTAAACATAATATACTCCTATCATAAAGTTCTAAGCCCTAATACACTTTCTGATTGATTAATACATTCATGTATACATGTTTTTTTAATAACTTCATTGTATACTGCAACAACATTGCAACTAGTGCACTAGTATACTGTGAATTCATACAGCACTATGCTGTGTTTTAGTCGACTGTAAAAATCAATGAAATAGAGTATTGTACTGTAATTCAGTATGTGGTTTTATCCCAATAACATACTGTAAAGTAGATAACAGTAGGGGAACTGTAAAATTAACAGTAGAATGCTGGCAACCCTGCTGCCAGTACTTTTCTGTCAAATCAAGGATATACAGGATTTTACTGTAATTCAGTATGTGGTTTTATCACAGTACCATACTGTAAAGTAAATAACAGTAGCAGAACTGTAAAATTAACAGTAGAATGCTGGCAACCCTGCTGCCAGTATTTTACTGTTAATTTACAAGACAATCGTTTACAGTGTATGAACGCTCTAGAGTTGAGGTGTAGACTGCAGACGTAGTGTATGTAGACAAATATAAGATGACCCTGAACATTATATCATGCAAAACATGTTTTCTGTTGTAAAAATGTAACATAAAATCATTCAATCGTAGCAGAAAGTAAATCCCACATTTGTGAAGCTTGTCTATCAGCCATTTAATCACACCTTCTCCTGTGAGGCTGTTGGAAGCATTCTGAATTACTTTCTGTGGCTGTTATCGTTTTCCTGACTGTCTTTTGGAGCTCTGCATTATGACATTGTGTGACACCGGTGATTCCTGGCCGCCAAACAGATGATTCAGTCCCAGTCTGCTCCTGCACTAAAGATGGCGGGAGATGGTTTTGACTCATCAAGTTGTTAGGAATACATTTCCTCTGTGGCAGACTGACTCTACAAAACACTTTAAACAGACTTTGCTTGCCTTGTAACATTGGCTACAACACTTTGTGTGTAGGAGCCAATTCTCTATCTGTTGAAAAATTAATATGTCAATGTTCATACTTTCTCAAAGAATAATAACATTTTATTCAGCCATTTAATGGGCTGATAACAACCTACTGGACCTACTAGTAGGTGGAGCAGGCCCCCACTTGAACATACTAATGGCAATGATAACTGCTGATAAAACCCAATCAATCATGTGATATCATTAAAAACAGGTGGGCCAATAAAGTATTACAGTAGTATCGTAAACACCAAAAAACAAAAAGTGAACTGGATCATTTTGAGGTACTTGTACTTTACCTGAGTATTTCCATTTGATGTAAATTTATACTTCTACTCTAAACAAAAATATTGTAAATAGTGTGCTTTCTACTCCACTACATATAGCTGACAGCTTTAACATGGAAAGATATTTAACATGGAAAACATGATACATTTAAAGTGATTAGACATTTGTTTTTAAATGGTACCTTATAACAGTATATTAGGTAGTTAAAATAAGCCCAGTCTTTACAAAAAATGAAATCCTGCTTACATAAATGCATCAATACAAATAATGTAATAATATATTTAGAATATATACAACATTCAGTGAGACCATTTTTAGGCAAATATTGTACTTTTTACTCCACTACATAGAGCTGTCAGCTTTAGTTACTCTTCAGGTCGAGATTTAAAATAAAGTATATGATCAATTTAAAGTGATTCGACTTTTTTTTTATTAAACCTCATAACAGTATATTAAGTAACTAAATGGGCCCCGTCTTCACAAAATTAAAACACTGCTTACATAAAAGCATCAATAAAAATAATGTATTAATATATTCAGAATATATATTTGTGTGGGTTCATTCTGCATAACGAGTACTTTTAGTTAGCTATCTTTTTAGTTAGCTAGCTTTTAGTGATACTTTAAGTACATTTTGATGCTGATACTTTTGTAACTTCACTTCAGTAAATTTTAAATGCAGGACTTTTACTTGTAGTGGAGTCATTTCACAGTGTGGTATTAGTACTTTTACTTAAGTAAGGGACCTGAATACTTCTTCCACCACTGGTACCAGATGAATGCTCTGGTAGGTGCATCCAGTGCCCCTCTGCTTTGGGCAGGTTTCCAGCAATTCCAGGTCTGATGGTCCAATCACCACTGTTTATCTGAAATGGGGCATGTACAGAGGACTGCTGTGAAGGCTTTTTCGAAAACAACCAAGATGGCAACAATATTTGGTGTGAACAGACAGACACACAGTTTTGAGCTCAAGGACAGACAATCTGGGTATGAGCAGCACATTTGGAATGCAATAGAAGAGGTGTGTGAGAGAGAGAGAGAGAGAGAGAGAGAGAGAGAGAGAGAGAGCGCGTTCAGAACAAGAATCTGAACGCAAAATCTATCCTGCTCAAACTGAAAATCCTGCTATTGAATTTGTAAACAATTGTCTTGGAAATTTATAGTAAAATACTGGAAGCAGGGTTGACATTCTACTGTTAATTTTACAGTTCCTCTACTGTTATCTACTTTACAGTATGTTACTGTGATAAAACCACATACTGAATGACAGTAAAATCCTGCATTTCATTGATTTTTACAGTTAACTAAAACACAGTATAGTGCTGAAACTAGTTGCAATATTGTTGCTTTATTTTTATTATTTTTGTTGCTTATTACTGTCTGAAAGCCAATTACTACGAATTAAGCGCTGTCTTCACTGTAACCTCAGTAATTTTAATATACCATATACTGAATGAGTTAGTTAAGTAAAATACAGCCATTAAAAAAATGTGTACAAGAAGAGACTTAGAAAATATCATATATATATACCGTATTTCCTCAATTTAAAGCCGGGCCCCTATTAATGACCGGCCTCATTTAGTAACCGGGTGTAAAAAACATTTTTAGTAAATAAAAACCGGCCTCTTTTATAAGCCGGGTGTCTTACCGGTGTTATGTCAAAGTCTGTTCCCCCGTCGATATGTGTCCCCCTTACCTTAACCTGCACCAACCTGACCCCTGACCCCAACCAGTCCTCCTTTAAGTTGTTAACATGAGCCCAAGTTTACCTTAACCCCAAACAGTTCTCTCTACAAGGCCTAACCTTAAACTTGAATCCTAACTCCAACCGCGGAGGTGATGCTACGGAGAACACCATTCAGGAAACATCATTTGACGGTAACAGATTTCCACACAACACCTGTATTTTGAAGTTTGGCCACATGAGTTAGTACTGTAGGTAAATATGGTTGTTTCTCCCGCTGTCCTAGTCATTCTCTGTAAAGTCCAGCCGTTTATGCTTGTTCTTCTGGGCTTTTTAGTAGTTTAGACATTTTAAATCCTGCTTCAAATGAACATTCAGCGTGCTGTTCATTGTTTGTTTACATCCCAATACTTCCAATATGGCTGACATCCGGGTAACTGGCTACAATGCGCTGTGTAAAACACTCGGTCAGAGCTGCTCTGATTTTATTTTTTTAATAAAAGCCTCCTTCAAATAATAGCCTGCCCCTATTATCAACTTGGGTCCCAAACTGATTTTTTATTAATAGAAGCCCCGGCTACTATTTGAGGAAATACGGTATATCATATATTTTATGGGAAACGGCATGCTTCCTACAAATATTGCCCAGAATGCATTGTTTTCTAGAGTATAATACCTTTTTAATGGAAAACAGTATGTTACTGTCACAATTTGGCTGTTTTCTTACAGCAATGTGTTACAGTGTAGTCAATAAACTCCAGACTTGTCAGTCTTGACTTAGGACTTGAGTGCAAAGTTTTGAAACTTACTTGTAACTTGTAAAACACTGACTTGGTCCCACAACTGCTTCTAACTACTACCAATATTATTACTATAGGTAATATTTCAGTGACATTCTTTCCCCTCCCCTGCTGCTGTTTGGTCCTTGTATGGTTCTGCCTTTGTGTGTGTGTGTGTGTGTGTGTGTGTGTGTGTGTGTGTGTGTGTGTGTACATTAACATTCAGTTGTTAGTAATGCTGTGTGATCTCTGGTGATCACAGAGTACAGAGTCATATAGTATTACTGCTGTAGCCTCAGGGGGGGGAATGGACCCAGAATAGATCCCAGTGTGATACACAAAATACTCGGGCAAAGACACGCACAAACACACACTTTCACACACACAAACAAATGAAGCACATGCTCGGTCCGCTGGGTAGAACAGATCTGATCAGGTCAGCACAGGGATAACTCAGGGTCAGTGGAGGAGAGGAAGACAGGGATGTGGGAAAGAACAGAGGAAAACAAACAGAAAAATAACAACAAAGTAAATGTAGAAAAGAGAATAAACGAAATACGCTGTGCTTAAGTACAGACTCATACAGCCACTAGCATGACTCGAGATTCTTCTAGTCTTGTTATTTGTCAAGTTCAAAGTGAAGCTGTAGGGAGAGACAAACTTCAGAATATGGATGTAAATTTAAAGGCAACTAAAAGATAGATTATCAAATTATATATATATATATATATATATAAAGGACGTTTGTGCAGACAAACAGACAGACAGACAGACAGAGGGAGAGCGAGAAACAGACAGACTGAACTCTCTAATCTTGTTTTTATATCCGTCATGTCCCACAGTGAAGAGCTCCATCAGCCCTGAGCTGCCTTCAGGAGCAATCTGCTACCGACTGCACCGCAGCTCTGTGTGTGTGTGTGAGAGAGGGTTTGTGTGTGTGTGTGTGTGTGTTTGCCCGCAAGCCTGCACGTACAAACAAGAGTAGGAGTATTATGATGTGTCTGATGCTGTGTGTGTGTGTGTGTGTGTGTGTGCTCTTGTCTCTAAGTGTGTGTAACACAGGGAGGAAATCAGAGTGTGTGCACAGCTGGTTTCACATGTTAGAAAATGGATCATAAAAGCAAACATAGGATAACAGTGAAGGCATGACATATTGTCTGCTCATTATGTCTCCTTTAAAGACTTGAGTCATCTACTGACAGGCTTTTAAATGCAACAAATCTGACTTGAACATTGCAGTTTAAGTGGGATCATCATGTAACCAGAGACTATGCACCAGTTGCGTTGTGGTTAGACCACAACTGACAGGAAATGATACTTTGCAGATTCAAACGAAGGCCCCGTTTCCATGAGGAAGCTTGCGGGTAAAAACGACAAGATATTTTATCGCATGTGCCTTTCGTTTAGAAAGTTTTCCTCCAGAGTGTAAAACTGTAATCCGCTCCTCCATATCATGTCCGTCTACACTGACAAGACACAAAACTCTGCTCACGTCACGTACGCGTTTACGTCACATACATGCTCCAGTACAGGGAAATAAACAAACATGTGGGATTATTTCCATGCGTCGGACCTTCAAGCTGCTCTGGCAGCTCTAATAAACTTACAGGACTCTTTCCACCAAATGTACAGGATATGTACAGATAGTATTAGTGAACAGAGAAGGATCTGGAATTACCTCTATCACATTTTGCCAATTGGTCGGAGGCGAGCCAGACGGCTTTGGACTTCCGCATGCCCAAAGATGCTCTTATCGCGTTACCGTATGTAGCAGATTTCCTCCTGAAAATGCTGGTCTAAACGCGGAATAAAAAGTGAAGATGCGAAGCCACTTTTTTTGTCTTCTGTTCAGACCGTCATGTAAATGTAGCCTTAGACTACCTCAATTAGGACTGGGCGATATATCGATATAAAAGATATATCGATATAGTTCAAATTTTATTTCTTAATATATAAATGCTGCCCTTACTAGGGTTTATCATATTTAGTTCTTTTGTAATATTATTTTTTTCTTTTCTCATATAAATATATTTATTTCAGAAAAAGATAGGCCTATTTTATTTCATAGGCTATTTTTGTTTAAGATATTTTTTTATTTAAATGTGCACTTTATGGAGCTTTGATTTTTTTAAAAGGTACTACTAAAAGGTACTATACAGTATTTATGTTCACTTAAATAAACAGTTTCAATAAAACTACATGTGACATGTCATATTTGACTTTGACTTTATGTTTTTATTTGTTTACATGCATATTTTATTTTGTGCGGGCAGTACATTTTATTTTATTCTATTTTAATTTATTTTATCTTATTGTATTTTACTGTTGTATTGTTTACTTCATCTCTTTGTATTGTGTTATTTATTGTTGTGCAGCACTTTGGAAACCTTGTGTTTGCTAAAATTGTGCTATATAAATAAAGTGTATTGTATTGTATTGACTTTGAACATTTGCTCTCACTTTGCAATAGAAATGTTGCAATTATGGTAGATGCTAAATCCCAACCAGCTAAGGTAGCACAATGATTGATATTAGAATGTAAGAGTAAGAATATCAGGGTTAGCCAATCAGTGACAAAGTAGGGTGGGTCTGCATACCTTCTGTGGACAGGAGCTACCCTTGATTACATCCATGAGCTTTGAGCTGCTGGCTGTTATGAGTGGGCTGAAATCAGAGCACCAATCCACAACAATTGAGTTCCAGCTGTTTTCAAAATACCAGCATGCAACCTTGCTTTTTTACCTCACGCAGTATCTCTATCTCATGTCTCTCCCTGAGGCCCCCCTGGAGAGGTAACAGAAAAACAGAAAATCTCAACTGAGAGTAGATCTTTTGTAAAATACTGCAAAAGAGCACTGCAAAAAAGGTGTGTCTAAAACAAGATAAAAACACTAAATCTGAGGGAAATGATCTTGCTGCATGGACAGATAATTTCACTTGACGATATTTCATAAATTAAGATTATTAAATCTAGAAATAAGCATGTTGAACACTGAAATTAACTGTTAAAACAAGATTAGTTATGTATTACACTTCTAAATCTAAAGTTTTTTTTTTTATCTTGGTAAGAAACAAGTAATTGTCAGTGCACTCTGCTCGGGCCAGTTCATCGCTGCTCGCAGTTTTAATTCATCTTGTATAAATGTATTAATCTTCATTTAAGAAATCGTGTCAAGTGAAATTATCTGTCAATTCAGCAAGATCATTTCCCTCAGATTTAGTGTTTTTATCTTGTTTTTAGACACACCTTTTTTTTTGCAGTAAGACTCGGGGCTCGTGCTGGATGGTGGACTTCTTCACTATAAACTGTAAACTTTGGGATGAAATGTTCCGGCATCATGCCTTTAATAATTCTGTAAGACAGTTATGGTGTGTGTTCAGCTTTTCTACACATCCACATGTGCAGTTCCAGCAGGAAATCTCTGTTATTTCTAATTCTGCTTTATTTGACCAAAATCCAAAGCCTTCAGTAAACCAGGACAAACAAAGAAGCACATTGAGTCTTGATGTTGCACAGTTAATCTAGACCCAAGAACAGCCCAAAACTAAGGACTGACAGTATGAACAGCATTGTAAACACGAGTGATTACTCTTAACCAAGTGTACACATTCCTTGGGTGCAATGGTTAATTTAAAGCTAAAGTAAATGTTTAAAAAACTAACCGTAAGAAGCTTTGAATGAAGCACATTGAGAGTGTGACATTTAGAACATTTCCTCCCCAATGCTTTTTTTTCCCTTCAATCTCACAGCCAACTTTTGGTGTCTATATCCAGCACTTCTTTTCAGCCAAGTGTATATTTGCTGGAATCAACATGATAGCCAGCAGCTGATCTGCAGACTCTTGCCTGTGTCTTTACTTTAATCTCCATTTAATGTTAAAAGCATGGCGATAAAGACCTGCTGCCAAGAGACGCAGACCTAACTACGGGATCAAGGACGGAGACGTTTAGCCAAGTTTGGCACATACTGACACACATCTTATGGGCTGATTTCACTGAAAATCACTTACTGTTACAAATACTGAGCTGAAGTTGAAGAAATCCCCGTCTCCACCTTGTGATAATAAACAATATCTGTTTCCTTTTGCAGCCAGTCACAAATTTATATATTCATGAATACACGCAGACACACACAAATCCTGCCATGGGTTCAGACGGCAACCTCCGCGTCTGAGCATGGAGGCAAACCAGGAAGTGCCTTAAGCTGCATTCTACCCAAAATTCCAGCAGGGGGCGCTAAGTTTGGCTACAAAAAAAATCTGTCCATTCAATTCACTGCAAAATGAGAAAACTTCTCACTTGATTTATTACCTCAGAATTTTTTTAGGACAACACTATGGTCTCAATCACTAGTAAAAAAATCTTCTTCAAGACAATTTGATGGTAATAGTTCTAATAATGGCCCCATTTAGAAGAAATTAGAAGATAAAGAATCGTATGATTTGGGGCGTGGCTACCTTTGATTGACAGGTCACTGACAAGGCGAGCCGTCACCAGGAGAGAAGCAGAACAATGCGTATCCACGACAACGTGTCAATTGAGTTATATCTAACGGTATGTAGAAATAAAAAAGGACGTTTATCGATTTGGTCTCATAACTTTGACCCTTTCACTGTATTTTCACTTAATGACAGTTTATTTGAACGTTTTGTTCAGTAAAAATGTCTTGTTCAGTGTTTGGTTGGACTAACAGACACTCCAAGGAGTTGCTGCTCAGTTTTCTGAGGTCAGTAACAAACATTTAGTTTTTGTTTTTTGCTAGCCAAAACTAACATCCCAGTTAATGCCCCAGTTAATGCTAACATGAATTAGCAGCAGCTTCTCTCAGTCAGGTTGAGGTGTAGAGAGGCTGTAGTCAGTGTTCAGATCCCTCTCGCTCCTCCACAGTCCAGATATGGTCTGCTCCCCATATCAGAAACAAGATGGCGACAAGTGTAAAGCTAAACTAGATGCTTCCAACGGGCCACAAACCAACGGGTGACGTCCCGGTTACGTCCATTATTTATATACAGTCTATGCTTGGGACATGAGCGTTGGCCTGGATTGGCCAGAGATTTGACCCTAAACTCTGTGTGCGTGTGTGTAGAAATGGACAGATCTAAATGTGAACAAATATAGAGAGGAATGGAGAGAGAGAGAGAGAGAGAGAGAGAGAGAGAGAGAGAGAGAGAGAGGCTGAATGCTGCAGTCAGAGAGAGATTCTGGCTTCTGAAACAGGATGATAAATTGGCCTCGGAGCAGTTAGTGTGTGCATCAGGCTGACACACACACACACACATATATATCTTGGTTCATTCATGCTTAGATTGCTTCACTGAGTTCGTCTCTCCCCATATGTTAGCTTTCTTCCCTGCTCATTTCTGTAACTTATCTGATAATGACTCCAAAAACAACACAGGGATGTCACGAAAGGTCGATATAAGACTTGTTAATGTATAGAAACAACAAACTGAGGGACAGTTTTACACTATGGTCTTATTATAGTGCTCGCTGTGATGATAAAACAACCCACAGTCACAATTAGCAAAGCTGGTGATTTATTTATTTTCTATGTAAATTCTGACTGATGACATAACACATCTCTTTGAAACGTATTTGCATAGTTTGTTTTCCCTCGGAGCATGAGATGTACCCACATCCTGTCATTAGAAATCACTTCCTTTTGTCTGTTTTTATCCTCTGAAATGATTCCCTTCCTCACTTCAGGTGCCTCATCTTGGTGATTTGTGTCAGCTTGGCATCTGCGCTATTTGATGTGTAATGTAGAAATGTGAAATGAAGAAACGAGTAGGTCGAGTGCCAAAAATAAGTGCTGAACTTGTTACCCCTTGTACCAGGGGTTAACTTACAGAGATTAGAACCAGCAAAATGTAATCAATGTACCTTATTGTTTGCCAAAACACACACCACATTGTGCTAGATTAAGATTAAGAACAAGCTGTTAATAAGTTTTACTTAGGTGAGAAAGTAACCATTTTCATTGCTGCTAAATGATCAGGTAATAAATCTCTGATTCCAAAACATTTGGGGCGCTGTGTAAAACATAAGAAAAACCAAAATGCATCAAATTCAGAATTTTTTCTTCATTTTCAGGAATAAAAGTTTATCAGTTCTGTTTTTTTATGGTTTTAGACAAGGGGACAACTTTTTAGGAATTGGGGTTGTACAAATAACATTTGAGAATTTGTGCCTCCTGGTCCAGCACTGTAAGGAGCTATCAGTGTCTCCAACACATCGCCTCCAACTCACTAAATAAATATTTTAGGGCCGGGACTCGATTAAAAAAAACAAATCTAATTAATTAGAGGCTTTGTAAGTAATTAATCGAAATTAATCGCATTTTAATATATATTTATTATATAAATATTGTTTATTTTTGTTCAAGTCCAACAGACCAGTGCAATTGTTGTCATTAAGTGTAGCAATAGCATATTTAGAAATATAGTACAGTTCAGAAATTTCAGAAAGATACTTGAGGCTGGATGTGCTGCGGTGATATGTGAATTCCTTGTTGCATAGCAACACAACCATGCTCTTATTTATTTTGTATCAAATGGTTACAGGAGTATGTGTAATGGAAATGACAGCTAATTAAGATAAATCTTGAATGATAAAGAAATTATTTACTTAATTTGAATGAATAACATTATGGATTGCATATTGAAGAAATTAAATGGGGTTTGTTGGTATGAGCAAACTAAGAATAACTATGTATATTTGTCTTTAACCTTGTCACCTCTCATGTTATAGTGCTGACCTGATAGGCCAGTTTGAACTGGCAAGGCGGGCTCTCATACTACATATATGAGTGAAATGTCAGAGGCAGAGTTCTGATGGAGGGAGAGCGTGTCTGAACTGTTTAAGCTGTGACCAGTTTTTTAAATTCATATTTTATTTTGTCTTGGTCTATTTTTGAGACTGAAAATAAAAGTCTTACTTATTTTTCAGCATAACTCCTGGCTATTGTGATGGTTCTTTTGTCCTCCCCAAGTCTCACTATGTTTCTCTGCACCTCACATTGCAACATAATCATTTTGATGACTACTTTAACTGACTCCTCTGACTATCAAATGGAGCATTGTTTATTTGACTAGTTGACAAATTAGTCACACCCTAACTGTTAGTAATGCCCAATATGAATAACAAGTAGAAAGCAAAAACTAATCTTAATCTCTATCCGTTTTATTTAACAAAACACAGCACTATACCTCTGTAATAGCAATCTGTAGCACTCACTTTACATATCATTCCAATACTCATTCATTGGAGCTCAAGGAATCATATCTGATCAAAGTGTCCAACACTGCTTAAAATACAATCAAATAATTCTTTAATGTGACAACTCAACATGGGAGCTAACGCTTTCACAATAAACTCTGAGAGAGAAAATGAAATTTCTCGTGCTTTCTTACTCCACAAGCGAGTAGATCAAGAGAAGTGAGGAGAATTGGTTCTGAATAATTCCTTGAAAAAATGAAGCAATTCCTGTTCGTATCGACTCGGCTCAACAAAAGGTTGCTGCACATCTGAACCAGATCACAAGGTGCAAGATGAAAACCACCCTCACGTTGGTTCCGGGACTCAAAATGTAAGAGATGTGGAGCACTAAATGCAAGCCGGTAAAAGGATATTGTTCAAGGCATATTCACTTTCACTCTTTGCTGCTTATCATGGAACATCACATTATGTCAGACTAGAATATCACTCTCTTTGTGTGTTTTTATGTGTGTGTCTGAGGGAAGGCACTGCCGAACAGTGTCTGAATGTGTTAAGTGATGTGCATGTTACTGTGTGTGTGTGTGTGTGTGTGTGTATGTGTGTGTGTGTCATAGAGAATAAGCACACTTTATTGTCGTGCCTCACACCAACATGCATATTGCACATGGCACAACAACAAAACACAAGCAGGCATGTGGATGCAATCAAAGAGACTGCAGTTCTCCCCCATACACACACACACACACACACACACACACACACACACACACACACACACATACACACACTACAAAAGTGCAGATGGAAGTCAGCTTAAACTCCTCACAGCAAAGTGCAGATGTTACTGCCGAGTCAGAGTTAATTCAAAAGCCACTGAAGCTTGAAAAAATGTTTGTTTAAACTGAGAATTAAACAAATAGAAACACGCAAAATAGTGCCATGAATGTAAAAGCTCTCGGTTGTTTTAGGGTGGAGTTGTATTGTGCAAAAAGGAAACTTTAAAAGTGCTATAGTAATGATGAATGATGTATTGCTGAGTCGAGGCATCTGTCACAATAATGGATGTTCTGGAGTCACTGAGATATCAACTGTATATTAAAAGCAGGCTCAGTACATATTCCTGCCATGCTTTAAGTCCACTCTCTTTCTTTGATGCAGTCACTTCAACCACTCTGAGTGGTGTGTTGCACATACAATTCATCCGGTCTGTAAAAAAAGAGGTGTGCTGTTGGCATATCTGGTTCTTGCTGACCCAATAGAAACCCAGTACCAATATCATGTCCATCTTTGTTGTCATACAGAATCTGACAGACTCCATCCTTTCCTATCTATATTATCTGTACCCATTCCATTCCACTTAATATCCTGTCATAGAACAAAGAAAACATAAAGAACATTCAAACCAAGTTGTCTTAAATGTTGGCACTGCACATTTGTGCAAGCTGCAGACACATGTACGTTGAATCTCAGTGCTCAGTTTTACAGCGGACATGAATGGTAAAATGGTAAATGGACTGCACTTATATAGCGCTTTTCTAGTCTTTGCGACCACTTAAATCGCTTTACACTACAGACGGCAGTCATTCACCCATTCACACACACTCATACTGGTGGCTGTGACTACCCTAAACAAACACCTGCCTCCTGCCACCATCAGGAATTCATCACACGCCAATGAACACAATATCTGGAGCAATTTGGGGTTCAGCCCAAGGATACTTCGACATGTAGGCTGCCATGGTCAGGGATCAAACCACCAACCTTCCGTGGGTTACTGCTCTACCAAGTGAGCCACAGCTGAACTGGACCTGAACATCCATCTCCTGTCTGAAAGTCTGGTATCTGTCTCACACCTTATACAACGTCATCAGCCAAAGTGCATCTCATACAGACAGCAAAAGGTGCCAAAACGTTTCTTTTAATAAAATTATTTTAATATAGGTAATACCTGTTTCTACTGTCTATCGCACTGGTGGTGTGCCACAGGGCTTAATTTTAGGTCCACTTTTGTTTTGCATTCTCTCTTGAGGACATCATATACAAATATAAATTTGAATTTTCACGCTGATGACACCTGACAGTGTGTACCAGTAATTCCTTTGAAAAAAAACAGCTGTGATTTTGTCATTAGCAGACTTAAGCAGATAGATGTCTAAAAAGTTCCTGCAGCTCAATGACTCAATCAAAGATCAGCTGGTCCCCAACACTGTTCAGGGTAACGTTACCTGACCTCAGTTATGCTCTACTGAACAAGGTTGTACAGTCTTGCTAAATTGGTTACAGGTTCATAAAATAAAGATAACTTCCAGGACAAACTGACAACCTGATAGAGCAAATTGTTCAAAAGTGTGGGCTCATTACTGTTCAATGTTTTCTCATGTGTTCATGACTTTATGTTTTGCAACAAATGAAAGACATCTGTATCAATATCTGTGTCGATTAAATCGTAAACCATGTCCAAGCCATGTCCTGCTTTTTCCACAATAAACAACAAAGTAAAATTAGATATTAATATTAACCTTTCTATCTCCTGGCATCAATTTCCATGCTTTTATTTTATGCTGTTTGGACCAACATATCTCCATTTATTCATGTTTGTGCCAGAGTTCTCTCCCTCAATTGCAGTTGCTCCAAAAAGCAGCAAATATTATAACAACCCCTATTTTAGCCTCCCTTCACTGGCTTTCAGAATTGATTTCAGAATTGCAATAATTGCTTTTAGGGCCACATTGGGCAAAGCCCCAAAATACATCTGTGGACCTCTGACCTTAAGTCCTATTAGCAGGACTGCAGCCTGAAGGCTTCCAGTGAATAACCTTTAGCGGTTTCTAGGTCCAGGTTAGTAACTAGAGGCTTTCCAGTGATTTAATCATCATCAATCCCTTTCAATCCAAGCCTATCCTCATGTTCAGTTCATGCCCATTCGATATTTCTTCCTCCATTGCATAGTATGCTGTTCTGTCTGGTTCCAACTCATCCACTCCCATTGCATCATTCCCTATCTCATTCTATATTTTATGGATACATCCAGCAACAAAGGTTGCTTCCACAAAGGTAGGAGCCATGCATCATTTCTGGCTTTAAGGATACATGTTCTTTCATATTGCCATCATATGCCAAAACACATTTTGATTTCTACAACGTATATGTCCAATATTTTCCCATATTCTACAATGTATGACCATTTCTCCATCCATCATCCATCCATGCACCATGTCCTACCTGTAACTTTGAGTTGTGTTGTCCTCCGCACCAGTCTGGATCCATACTGTAACTCACAGGTGTAATTTCCCCCATCGCCCTCCTCCACCTCAGGAATCCAGATGTGAGTATTGTTAACAAAGATGGAGCTCCTCCATTCAACCCGCTCGCACTCCTGTCAAGAGACACAAACTAATCAAAATACAACATTCGACAGATGACTGACGGATGTCTTGTTATCTCTAGAAGTTTTTGTGTTTGACGTACCTTATACCAGGTCATCAGAGGTTGCTTGTATGGAGCCAAATAGTCTTCTATATTAGGACAGGTGATCATTTTGCTGTGGGTTATCTCAGCTTCCTCCAAATGTTTGATATTGCTGCTGAAGCATTTCCCCTCATCACTCTCCTCAACAGTCATCGACATGGACACTTTCATGCAGTATGTCGAGTTCCTGAAGAGATGACAAACAACATTGTAAAAGTGTTTCTATCATGTTCTTTTACTGACATTAGCAGTCTTTCAAACTTTTTGTTTTTCATTCAAGGGTTAAAGAAAACAGTGACTTGAATCATTCTCCATTTGTCCAAATACTGGAACACTGTGCAACAGTGTAAGAGCTCTTTCCATGGGTAAAGTACTGGGTGGATCGTCTGGCACTGTTGTGGGTATTTTGGTGAAATTATAGGGCCTTCGACATCTCAGTGTTTATTTGACAACATTGAAGGAAATGGCGTCCAGAAGAAATTACGGGTTGTACAACCTCTAACATACACAAACAAAACACCATTTCATAAGAAATGAAACTCTAAAGGTACATCTTTGGGGTAATGCTGAGGCAATGGTGTATTCCTTTTACTGCAGTAACTATTTTGTCTAGAAAGACTTCACTTGAAGGATCAGCCTTCATTCTGGTTGAGGTTTAAAATGACAGGGGTTTTCATATTGAGAAAGAAAACATGTTGGAATTTGTTTTATATTAAACAGCATGACTGACATGGCATGACATGCCTTGGTAGAAAAAGCACAGGTGTTACGACTGGTGGCTCCTTTTGGATGAGGATTGGTAGATTGTAATGTCAATCATTACTTTGGGCCAATGTTAGTCTACCAGTGAACCACTTTGTAGAATAATGATTGACATTACAATCTACCAATCCTCATCCAATCATTCAAAAGGAGCCACCAGTCAGGTCAAAGGTCTGGAGAAGGTGGCTATTTGCTGTTTCCATGGTTTCGTTCACCACTATGTAGAGACTTAAAGTCCATACAAAGTAAAGCATATTAAGATCATAACTCATATACAACAACTTCCTTACTTACTACTAATAAGCAATAATTCTTAGGTTATTGAGGGAAAACTCTTAGTTAATGGCTTACTGGTTGTATATTAAGGCCATGCAGAATAAGGCATTAATAATGTTAATACTTAATAATGAGCTAATATGTTACTTATTTGCATTCTAATAAGCAACTAATTAATGTTGAATATGTGTTCCCTAATCTAAAGTGTTACCAAGATAATTGATCCCAAACCTCTACAACAATGTGCCGATACTGTGTTTACAGTTACTACTTAAATAAATAGCCTAATAGATAAAAAAGAAAAAAAAAAAGTTGCTCAGCCCAGCCGTAAAGCATATTTGTTCTGCAAGGTTTAATTGGATCAGGTGTGCAGGTGGAGCTGAAGCAATCTATGGGCTTTGAGAAAATGTGAGCTGTTTATTGGTGCAATGTTGGATTGAGATAACACAACACATCCTGCTGTTATGATGTTACATGTGACAGAATGAGCCTTGAGCCTAATGATCTAACGAAATAAAAAGAACAAACTTTGAAGTTTATTCTGATGTGTGTGACGCACCGTGCTTTCAACATCATTTTGGATAAGAAGTCTAAATTCTGCCCAAGGTGATGGTAATTGTTTATGTGTGTGTGCGTTTGTGTAGGCCTTGCTATGTGTGTGTTCTCCCAAGTTCACCTCCAGACACAAAAGACCACATTGATCTCTTTCTTTCTCTCTCTCCCACATACACACAGGGCCTCACCCATTGTCCCCTAACTATAACCTCTCATCTAAGTGGATCTAAACCACTTATCCCATCAGTGCTGTGCGTGTGTGTCCGTCTGTGCAAGTATGTGTGTATCAAAGAGGGGATGCAGGGATTTTTTTTAAGTCATTGACCTAACCGAGACCACAGAGTATTGAACTAGAGGCCTGGAAAACCTTCATCCATCTCTCAGGTTCTCTCCCTTCCCATCAATCCATCTCCAGCCTCGAGCATCTTGTTTTCTCCTCCAGTGACTCAGTTACCTTTTATTGTATGCTCCTGTGGCTCTCTCGCTCCGTCTCTTTCTCTCACACACACATCATCCAGCCTTTTATGAACCCTTAACATTTATTCTGTCTTCTTTGTGCTCCACTTCATGGCCAATTTTTATGACTAGAAATAAAAAATAACAGCAATGTGAAAAATGGACGAATTAACAAATTAATTACCCTTTTATTGTGGTGCTGTTAAGTAACATGCATGCATTTGTAGAACCACATTGTATGCTTGGTGCAAGTACTGTACTCCCCAAAGAATGACCCCACAGGTTATTTGTACAAGCAGCTTATTGTTGACTTATTTCAACCTAACCACCAACCAACCTTGGACTTTAAAACTAGGAGCACTGCAAAATAGGTGTGTCTGAAAAGATAAAAACACTAAATCTGAGGGAAATGATCTTGCTGCATGGACAGATCATTTCACTTGACAATATTTCTTAAATTAAGATTGTTAAATCTAGAAATAAGCATGTTGAAAACTTAAAATAAGAAATTAACTCTTAAAACAAGATAAATTATTTAACACTTCTAAATCGTTAGTTTTTTTTTATCTTGGTAAGAAACAAATAATTGTCAGGTCACTCTGCTAGGGCCAGTAATTT
Organism: Centropristis striata; assembly: GCF_030273125.1. Lineage (NCBI taxonomy): Eukaryota > Metazoa > Chordata > Actinopteri > Perciformes > Serranidae > Centropristis > Centropristis striata. The sequence goes on along the minus strand of NC_081528.1, from coordinate 18,636,908 downwards.
TCTATTTTAAGCATTCAAAATGCTTATTTTTCTAGATTTAATAATCTTAATTTAAGAAATCTTGCTAAGTGAAATCATCTGTCCATGCAACGAGATCATTTCCCTCAGATTTAGTGTTTTTATCTTGTTTTTAGACACACCTTTTTTGCAGTGAGACTAGTGTCTATTTTAATAAACTTAAAGACGACAGTCACAATTTTAAACACTTTTTTGGTTGAGGTTTGGCACCAAAACAAATCAGTTAAGGTTAACCTGTTACGGCGGGCAGTCTGAATTTTCTCCGTTTTTATTTTCTATTGGAGGCTGTAGCAGGCTCAATTTTAGGTATGTACTGGAAATACTGGTATCATATACAGGTATGGAAAACTATTGGACCACCCTTGTTTTCTTCAATTTCTTGTTCATTTTAATGCCTGGTACAACTAAATGTACATTTGTTTGGACAAATACAACGATAACAACAAAAATAGCTCATAAGAGTTTAATTTAATAGCCAATATCATTCATCAACATTTTACATGGTTTTCTTGATAATGATTTTGGTTAATATCAATAAAACTATCCAAAATGACTGGATATCAGCTCTTAAACTCTTATGAGCTATTTTTGTTGCTATCATTATAGTTGTTCAAACAAATGTACCTTTAGTTGTACCAGGCATTAAAATGAACAAGAAATTGAAGAAAAAGGGTGGTCTAATATTTTTTTCCCATGACTGCATAACATGTTGGGAAGTTGCCGAAACAACGCTGCAAAGTAAGGCTACTTTTTATTTTATTTTCAAAGTTGTCATGTGACATCCTGATATCTAAATCAGCTGTTCTCAACCTTGGGGTCGGGACCCCAATTGGGGTCACGAGATGATTTCTGGGGGTTGCCAAATAATTTTGGAAGTCAGCTCTGTCTCCACTGTGTTAAAGTGTTCATGTGTTAATGTGTTTTAGTCTTTTTGGTCACTCAATGTCTTTTTTGGTCATTTTGTGTCTTTTTTGGTCATTTTGTTTCTTTTTGTGATCATTTTGTGGTCATTTTGTGTCTTTTTGGCAATTTTGTTTCTTTTTGGGGTCATTTTGTGTCCTTTTTAGTCATTTTGTGTCTTTTTGGTCATTTTGTTTCTTTTTGGGTGATCTGAACTGTGCGTGTGAGATTCTGTTCAGTGAGCGGGGGTCGCGGACAACATGCATGTTAAATTGGGGGTCGCGACTCAAAAAGGTTGAGAACTACTGATCTAAATGAAAATGGGCTCTCTGGGATCCCACAAGTCTCTTCTTTACATAAATGGCTACTTATGCACAACAAAACATTAATGTTAATGTTGCTTTGTAGCCACTCGATATGTAAAGGGGAGAGCTTGTTAACACGGTTTTCCAGCCTGTCCTCCTGTCAACACGTCAATATAAGTTGTGTGTACAGGCAGCGAAAAACAAGCTATATTTACGAACATTTACGGATTCCCCAGTCTGGTTGCAGGCTGAGGTGGTGGATGGGTCAAACATGCAATGGACTTTTAACCGGGAGAACTGGGTTCACGTCCCGTGTGAAACCAAAAGTGAACCATTTTTAACTTAAGTTATGTTCTTTACGGAAGTTACGTGAATGACGTTTTTGAACGTTTAAAATGTGGTAGTCGTGTGACCCTTGTAACTACTTCATTTCTGGCATGTATGGACATTTATTTACAGTTCAAACTGTCTTTTATAACGCCTTATCAGACGTTTTTTGCCCTAACCCTAAATCAGTGGTAAATAAATCCACAAAAACTGCAGCCTTTTTTTTTTTTACAACCGCGGACCGTACGTGTGTGCTATTTTTAGAACACGTCATTGTACCGCGCGCCGCGGTACCTTAATATGCGAGCCGCAATATGCCTGCGTGCTGTAATTTGTGGTACTGACACACGGCCTCTTCTGCCGTTCATGTTGGAGAACTTGTTGCAGTTTTCATAATAATTTTAAAAGGTGACAATATGTCGGTGTCATTTTTTACCCTAAGGAAATAAAGAATCAATTATTGCATGTTGAATGTTCTCTGACGTGCTAGCTGCTCAAGCTAAATCCAGACAGTGATAACTATTTTAGTCAAATCTATTGACTTCATCGCCAAAATTTGAGACTTATTTGCAACATGCAAAACAATGACTTTGTCCCACCCCTATGTGTAAAGAACAAGTTAATTCTGTGTTGAAATATGATTACAAATGGTGTTTGTGGATCATGGATTGAGGTAAACCTCCACATCAAAACTGATATGTGATGAAATATCTTTAATCAAAGCTATACATATCCTCCCTCGCAAACACCCTCATGCACCCAAGAGCTAAAAGGGATTTTATGTTAAAAACATTCTTTTCATCTTGTTGCTTTGATGATATTGTTCTATACATTCATGCCAGACACACACATTGAAGAAAGGGACAACTAAAACAGCTTCCTGTTGTTGTTCTCCCTGCTGTGTCTCTTTTCCACCGTTGTATCTTTGTCACGGTCTCTCCCTCTGCCTGTCCAACCCAGAAAGCAGAAGCCTAACACTGAACGATAAAAACAGGATCTACGTAAAGACAAATGTATTATGCATATCTCACTATAAACATGACGATTCAATTAGACCGCAGTGCAAACGCTGTGTCAGAAGCATTTAGCGCACGCTGTGCACCTCTTACGAATGCAAATTGTGCATCTCTGTGTGGGCGTGCATTCATTTGTGGAATACATTTAAATGCTTAGGTTAGAAGAACGGCCCTGAAGTAAAAGAGTATACTGCAAAAAGCCACAAAAAACAAGAAAAAAAAGTGTAAAAATTAGGTGTATTTTGCTTAAAAATAGCAAAATTATCTGCCAATGGAACAAGAAAATTTGTCTTGTCAAGACTTTCCAAAACAAGTAAAACTATCTCATCTCAATGAACCCACAAATACCTTAGAATGAGTGTATTCTGACTAATAACAAGTGCATTTTTCTAGATTCTAATGAAATACATGTGACCTATTTTCTCAATATGTTGAAAAATATTTCTTGAATTAATAATAAGTAAATGCTAGAGCCATCATCTTGACATAATGACATGCATAGGCATTATATTTCTAGAAACCAGCAAAGTCAGACTAAAAACTAGTGAACTTTTCTTGATAAAGCTACAAATATTTTCATCTGGCTGCTTGTTTTAAGTATGTGAAGAGGTAAAATATGTCAAAGTTATGATTTCTTAGTTATGCTTTGAAATAGCAGTTTTATACTTGTAAGTTTTGATATTCTAGTTTCAAGCACGTATTTACTCAGTTTAGGTCAGTTTAGGTCATACAATCTCAGTAAGAAGCTGTAATATCTGATTTAGATAATTTAGGACCAAAACACTTAAAACAAGTGAAACAGTCGAAAATAAAAGTTGCTGACTAAGAAGAACTACGTTATCAGACAATAAATAAGAATATATCCCCTTGATCAAAGATATTTAATTTTACTTAGATTTCAGTTTTAGCAGTGTATTTAATGCAAGAGCTGCACCGTTTGTTCCTGCTGTAGGTCTTTGCAAATAAAATAATGAAATATTTTGATATTTCGTGGATAGCCCTTTTTTTCAGTTTCAATTACCTGTAAGGCCAACAAGTAATAATACCCAACTCTGAATATATTTGGGATTATTGGAAGGAAGAACTGAGAGGCACTAAAAATGAAATGTCTGAGCCCTATTATATTCCTCCCACACTTGATTAAAATATGTTCATGGCCTCTGTTTGTGAGACTCTAGGAAATATAGGAAATCCCTAATTAAAGCAAGAGGCAGATGGGGCTAGAATGAAAGACACCAAAAAATAATATTGCATCCCCAAACATCTCCTGGGTGAGTTGAACATCACAGCAGTTCCAATGTATGTATTTTCAGAGTAGAACTTTCCTTTAATTGGCTTCTTCCAAAGGAGAGTTCCAGTCAACTTTGGAAATCAAAGATGTTTGAAATCAATTCATCATTTTCTTTGTCCACAGATGTATTTTTAAGCATCCCTCACATTCATCTGCGTGACTTAACAGCAGACAATTGATCAGATAGTGTAAGTCACGAACAGGATAAGGTGTAAGGTGTCCATATAGATACAACTTTTACACTCACTGTATCAAAAATAGTATTAGCATTCATTTCACATTTTGAGAATTACCTTTTTTTTTTTTAGCTTTCTTGCCAAGAGTTAAATGAGAGGATTATTTCTACTGAAATGACTACATATAAGGCTATAAGCAGCCAGCAGGTTAGCGGGCAGCTAGCTTAACCCGATAAAGGGAACAAAACAGGCAACACAATATGCCTACGAGTTTAAAATTCCGAGTAGAGATTTAATGTGCAGTTATGTGCCAATCAGTGGTGAAAGAAGTATTCAGATCCCTTACTTAAATAAAAGTACTAAGACCACACTGTGAAATTACGCTACAATAAAAAAGTCCTGAGCCACATAAATGTCCTCCTGCTTCCTCTTGACAGATATTCACATTAGCAGCTGTCTTAAGGGCTGAGGTGCTGCATTAACAGATTTTATCTTCAGAGGGATTTTGGCTGGGTAATTTTAATGTGAAAATTTTAAGAAAAAAATCATTTTCTTCTCAAAATTTCACCTCAACGACCACTTGCCAGTACAAACTTTTTCTCAGGCTACAGCCAAAACTGGGGCCTGTTTCCTTAAGCGAGTTTTTCTAAATAAACCAGGTTTATTTTGGTTATTCTGACAAATTTTCAGTTGATTCGGTTCTATAAAGGTTCAACACAATTTCCAGCACAAGTTGTCATAGCAACTGAGCTTGAACTAGGTTGAATTAGCTTTTTTTTTTTAATCAAGAACAAGATTAAACATGCCAACTACAATGACCATTATTATTTGGCAATTTTTGTGCACAATAAAGCACTCAGCTTAGTCTGGAGCAGTGGTGGAAAAAATATTCAGCTCCCTATATTTCAGTAAAAGTACTAATACCACACTGTGAAATGACTCCATTAAGTAAAAGTCCTGCATTCAAAACTTACTGAAGTAAAAGTACAAAAGAATCAGCATCAAAATGTACTCAAAGTCTCAAAAGTAAAAGTACTCGTTATGCAGAATGAACCCACCCAGACTGTTTTATATATTCTAAATATGTTATTAGATTATTTGTATTGATGCATTTATGAAAGTATCATTTTAATTTCCTCAAGATAGGGCTCATTTTAACTACTTAATATACTGTAATGATGTTTAATTAAAAAAACATCTCATCAATTTAAATTCATCATGATTTTCATGCCAAAAGTAACTAAAGCTGTCAGCTAAATGTAGTGGAGTATACGTACAATATTTATCCTAAAATGTAGTGGAGTAGAAGTATAAAGTTACATGAAATGGAAATACTTAAGCACAAGTACCTCAAAATTGTACTCAAGTACAGTACTTGAGTAAATGTACTTAGCAACATTCCACCACTGGTGCCAATAGCAGCATTTTCCTTTAGTTGACTTCGGGTGACGACAAGAAGTCAGACAACAAACTGGCAAACACTCTGGCAAGACTTGCGACCTGGTTTATTTGGTAAACTCGCTTAAGGAAAAGTATGTACTGGAAGGTGGTTGTTGAGGTGAAATTTTGAGAAGAAAATGATTTTTTTCTTCAAATTTTCACATGAGAATGACCCAGCCTAAATCCCCCTGAAGATAAAATCTGTTAATGCAACATCTCAGCCCTTAAAACAGCTGCTAATGTGAATATCTGTCAAGAGGAAGCAGGAGGACATTTATGTGGCTCAGGACTTTATTAAGCAGGCAAGAAAATGGCTGCAAGAAACAGAAAAATTAGATATTGAAATGCTGAAGAACAGAGTTAATATAGTACCACAGATAAGATTGTGCAGGGATAGTATTTATGGTTTATCTTGATCTTATTAGAGATGTGTTTGCATTTCACAGCCGCAGGTTATTTCATTCTCATGGGACGTGCACACTTTGCAGGCCAACAAAGCAGTGTTAACAGCACTGGTTTATTGGGATCATTTATAGGACACATGTCCACGTTACTGACAATCTAATCTGTTTTCAGCAACACCATTTACTGTACCTAGGCTTGCTTCTACCGGTAGGAAATAGTCTTACTGTGTAATTTAGAGATAAGTCGCGATAATAGGATTATTGCTTCCACACAAAAAAAGGTATTATGTGTCAGCCTGTAAGGATTGCAGAAATATTAAAGGGTTTGTTCACTCAATTAGCAAACAAAGGGGCTGCTTGCTGGGGATTTTTTTTTCATCCTGAGAGCCTTGATATCACTAAGAGGCAGCAAAGCCAGTCTTTAGTGTGGGTTGAAATGTGCAGAACTGCACTCTGCATGAATGTACTATTGTGATTTTATGAAGGTTTATGTTTATGACCTGTACTCAGTCAAAGAAATGAAATGTCGTATTGCAGTAGCTACAGCTGCATTGACCCCCATTTGGAAAAGTAAAGCTATCACAACCAAGACAAAGATACGGTTTATGAAGCAGATTGTAATATCAATTATATGACATATGGTTATGAATCATGGAAATTGGACGCAGAACCCAAAAGACGAGTGAATGTATTCCAAATGAAGTGCTTTGTAAAAGATCTTGCTAATACCAAACACAGCACACCAAACTAATGAAAGTGTATGAGATGAAATTGTACAGAAAAGTGGAAACCATATAGCTTTACTCTCCACCATCAAGCAAATAAAACTGAGATGGTTTGGACACGTCACTCGTCATGGTGATGAATTGAGCTAGGCTCATACTATATTACATACCTACTACCTGGGAAACGAGGAAGAGGACAACCTAGAAAGAACTGGCTCTCGAATATTGTAAGTTGGACGAATATGACACTGTATAATGCAACAAGAACTGCAGAAGATTAATCAAAATGGAAAGAACTGGAGCTAGCCACTTATCTACGGATTATGACAATGATGAAGGTTGATGTGTGGGACTATTTTTCAGTTTGGTCTGGGTAAAGGGTCAATGGTTAAATGGCCACATCCTCCTAAAAAATTGAGGGAACATTTGAAAATAAAATTAAGACAGTCACCCAAACTGATATTATGCCTTCATGCCTACAGGAAGGCAGCAGTACATCAGTTTGGGGAACTTTGTTTCTGGGACGTTAATGAGCATCCACAAGGCACTGTTCTGGCTCCATTCCTGTTCACTCTGTACACAGCAGACTTCAAATACAACTCTGAGTCCTGCCACATCCAGAAGTAATCCGACGACATTGCTATTGTGGGGTGTATCAGGAATGGACAGAAATCTGAATATAAGGATCTGATAAAAGCCTTCAGTGACTGGAGTCACAAGAACTATCTCCCACTGAACACCTCAAAGACTAAGGAAATGAAACCTTTATGGACCAAAAAAACAGCAGTGGACGGCTCCTCTCTCTCTGTTGCAGGACGGAGAGATACAAAAGATCCTTCTCTCCTACAGCCATCAGGCTGTCTCATTCTAACAGAGGTTCTACCAGACTAACTGAATTTCTCCTCTTGGATAAATAAAGTAATTTGAATATGAATTTGAGACTATTGCGATGGACAGGCTCCCGGAGAGTGAGCTCCAGACTGACAGCTCCATGGCTAAACTAAGACTAGTGTTTTCATCCGGTAAAATCTCCTTTCTTAGGGACATTACAGCTCAGCCGATGGAGGATGCTATTAATGTTTACACTTCACCCTGTCACAACCACGACTCTCATCCATGAGCAGGTGTAGGTCGCTAGAAGGAAAATAGTCCCTTCATAAAACTACTCCCAACAAGGGTCTGTGGATTATTTTGAGTAACTGGGTCATGATTTCGGGAAAGAGAGATTGCTGTTTGAGTTTTTCAAATGTATTTAGAGGGCATTTGAGCACCAAAAGCTATCCCTGTAACTATCCCTTTAACTAATAGCCTAGCCTAGTAGCCTAGTCAGATTCTTTGGAATGTAAGTCTTGTGTTTGTTTGACCTATCCATCCTCCTGAGCCTCCCCATAAGAATACTTTGTCACTCTTTACACTATGTCACCACACTTCCTCTTAAGCTCCCCTCAGTGATTTCATAGGTGCCTGTAAGGGGGTCATCCCTATGTTCCCCGGGTCCTATGTTCCCCATGTTGCTCGGGGAACATAGGACCCTTTTTTAGAAAAAAGGTCCTATGTTTCCCATTTTTTCCCAAAAAGGGTCCTATGTTCCCCTGCAGCAATACATACCAGGGAGTTCCCCACTGTTGCGGGGTTAGGGTAGGGTTAGGGTTAGCTCGAGACCTGCAGGTTTGCCACCCCTGACCTAATCTTTCCTCGTCCTATTTGCATATGCGCGTCAAACAGCCCATAGGCCTACATAGGCCTATTTGCCATGGAACATAGGACCCTTTATGGGAAAAGCGGGGAAAAAGGGTCCTATGTTCCCTAGTCTCATACAAAGAGGAGAACATAGGACCCTGGGAACATAGACACGCTCCCCTTGTAAGCAAGCTGTTTTGGCCTTTTTGCTAAGCTAAACTAGTGGGCTGTTTGCTGCAACTTCATAATTAGCCATATTCACACACGGTGGTGATAATGATTTTCATCTAACTCAATTATGTGTATTAGTCAAATTGTTGGACTAGACCTCATAAACTTTGCTCATAATGTGTAGCGAAAAACATAAAAGTGTTAATTTATCTTTATACGCAAACACCTAATTTTGTCATTACTGCATGATATAAAATTAACTCTTATCTCAAATCATCTCCCTCATGTTTTTTTAACGCGTGTCCTCTGCTGCTCTGTGCAGGACTTACAGCAGGTAACAAACCTGTTTTGGCAAACATGCCTTACAAATAAATTTGGCCTGACTTGACAATTTAATGCCGGTGTCCAGTAAAGCTGCATCCTGTCCTCCTGGAAATAATAAATGAGGTGAAAAAGGAGATTTAAAAGGTGAAATGAAAGATTTGTGGATGCCATTCGGTGTCTAATGTAAGTGGCTGACATTCATAACCCTTTTGTTATCAGCAAGTTTTAACTTAAGCTCAAGTCTGGTACACACACATACACAGCTTTTGTGTGCGTGTGTGTGTGTGGCTTGTTATTTTGTAACATGGATAAGAAAGGGTACAGTTGGTCGCCTGTATTTGCATCTGAAGACAGCGATGAATAAAACATAGGGTCTCACTGCTATGTATATATATGTGTGCGTGTGTGTGTTTGTGTGTGTGTCCCCATCTACTGTATTAGCACAAATGAGGCATGTGCTACCAACCTGAAACTGATACCAGAAATGAGCACAAACATTCAATTAACTGGCAACATGACTGGCAAATGAAAATAAAGCAAATACTCAACGTGCTGTCAAATGCAAATTATTATTTACAGCTTTAAAAATATGCAACAAATTCTTTATTACAAATTCTGATGGTCGACTAATTGGATTAATTTCACCTCCCTTCTCAGATTCTTCATCTCAGAAGTTCAAGTTGAAAGCACTGTTTGAGGCTACTGGCACGCAGACAGCATATGTATCCAGGCTATTCATTTTTTCCATCATTGCACTCTGATCATAATTTGATGGGATTGCTGTACATCTGCTACTGTGTCCATAATCACTTCCTCAAGCATCACTCCTACAGTACAACTCCAGGCTCTCTGTACTTTGGCTGACCGTGCATTGTGTGTGTTTGTACTCACGCTTTCCAAAAAACACAAATTCCAATTACACAAACTGCAAAATGAGCCATAAATTAATCTCCAAATCAACCTGTAATCCACCATATCCTCCCCATCAATAAATCACGCACACCCCTCCCTGCAATTACCCTCCTATGATCAGGGCAGGCAGCTGGAGGGTGCGTTGAATTATGGCGTTAATAGAGGAGGATGTATCCTGGCAGGCAGCGTGTTTATACCTGGACGGAGCTGCAGATTAATTTGACTATCAATCTAACTAACAGGCAGCGAGAGAGAGGGACGCCTGCACATGCTGAGACACACAAACACATTTGTGTGTATGCAAGTATGAACACAAATGCTTCTACATGAGGATGCATGTATTAGCACACAGGCTGTGCTATGTTACATTAATGAGCTCTTAAATTGTGCTTGTGCACAGCTTTGTTCCGTGTTTCATTTGGATGTTTTCCACCAAGTGGAAGCAATGAATTTGCTTTCATGAGTAGGATTTTAATGAGACTCTACACAAAGAGGGGCGGCACTGTCGTCTCACAGCGAGAAGGTAGTATTCTAGTTTTCTTGGGTTAATTGGCAACTCTAAATTGCCTGTAGGTGTGGATGTGGCATGCAAATGGAGCGTCCAGGGTGCAGCCCTCCTCTCAACCAATGGCAGCTGGGAGTGGCCGCAGCCCTCCATGACCCCCAAGGATAAGGGCACGGTCACATATGGTGAACAATGGCCCCCCATTCACTTCCCTTCTGTGTGGGCGAATAAAACATTCTTTTGCAGTGGTAAAACAAATTTGCATCATGTGGAGTTCAACTTTGACTGGTGAAGTCGCAGCCTCAACCGACAGCACAGAAGTGTATGAAATTGACCCCACTGCCAACATTCAGCAGTAATATCGTCATATTCCAGGTGGCACAGGAGACAGAGCCGACCAAGCAATAATAAAAATTATATTCATTTTTTGAACAGGTTTAAGAACATTTATAAGTAGCCTGAGGTTGTTTGTTACCAACCATGTCTGACAGCTGATTTGGAGCCTTCTTACAGACAACACTATCAATAAAATGGAATTAAATTAAATTAGTTGTTTTCTCACTGTGATCCACGTTTGTGGAACAGCCTCCTGAAGACCTGAGGCCATCAGAGACGCTTCAGATTTTTAAAAGCAAACTTAAGACTTATCTTTTACCTGAACCATTGTGAGATTTTTCTGCTCGTGCATCTTAGTGGTATAACATCTTCTATTTTCTCTTTTTCTTTCACTTTTTTTATATCTTATTTTTTTATTTTATCTTACCTTTCTTTATTTGTTTTCTAATTAATTTCTAAGCTGCCTCCAGGGTTTCCTCACTGCTCCACGTTGAGATGGAGCTTCTTCAGTTTGTGCTTGTTTTTAAATGGGATGGTGGATGGAGAGTCAGGGGTTGGGAATGGCGGAGGGGGTTTTCTTGTTTCTATGTTTTGTTATTTTCATTATTATTATTATTATTATTATTACTTTGTTTTTTTATGTAAAGCACTTTGTGTTGCATCTTTCTTGTATGAAAAGTGCTATACAAATAAAGTCTGATTGATAGAAGTTGATCATCGACTCAAATTATTTTAATTAATTTTGATTTTGATTTGGAAATGACATGATTTGGAAAGCATTGATGCAGTCAGAGGATTAAAACAATGGAACATTAAATAATTAGCTGGTGGAGCAGGTAGAGAGTTTTAAGTATCTCGGGACAGAGATTGACACCTGCCTGTCCTTCTCAAAAAATGCTGACTATGTCTAATAAAAGGCACAACAGCGTCTCTTTTTGCTCAGGAAACTGAGGACTTTTAACATCAGCAAAGACATTTTAAAACTTGTTTACAGATCACTCATTGAATCCACTCTCATCTATAACATCCCATCCTGGTTTAACTTCCTCACTACCACCACCAAAACAAAACTCTCCTGCATAATAAATCAGGCCAGAAAAATAACCAGAACAGCCCAACTCCCTCTGACTGAACTGTACAGGCGCTCAGTGGTGAGGAAAGCCTCCCTCATAACTGAGGACCTCTCCGACCCCCTGCACCACTCCTACAGGCTGCTGCCATCAGGCAAACCATACAGTACCCCACTGGCCTGGAAAAACATTTACAAGGAATAGGGGTGTGACGAGATCTCGTGCCGCGAGATTGAATGATATTTCTCGTCTCGTTAAAAATCTGTCTCGCGAGATTTGTAAGCTATCAAAACTTCTATTTGTGACCTGTGGGGGCAGTAAAAGGAAAAGAAGGGGAGGAGATGGAGGGAAGCAGCAAGCAGCCAGAATGACGTCACAGTGGCTCGTTAAGAGTAAGAACAAATCTAATCGGCACAGTCCTCCTGCCAGTCTGCAAATTGCTAACATGCTAACAGTTAGCTCTGTAGCAGTACAGTGTGTATGTGCTGCTGCTGCAGGAGGTGTTCACTGAGCAATCTCTGTTTGTTCACAAGCACCGGACACTCTGTGCACACTTAGCGATGCCGGTTAATTCAAGAAGATGTGTTTATGATCAGCTGCTGATGTGGTGCACAGTTAGCGATGGCGGCCACAGTTGCTTCTCCGTGTTTAATCCATCACTTATGTGATCACGGTCGAAAAACTGTTGCTAAGCGATTACGCGATGATCGAAAAACCATACGTCACCTCCAGAGTTTCTAAATCCCTCTGGGGGCCTTTTTGTAATGGAGACACGCAGTGTGAGCGGACATTAGAGAGGGCGTGGCCTGAGACTTTCCCGGTGGCCACTCTTCCCCCTAAAGGAAACACGGCTCATATTGTTTGCACTTGAAAAAACAGGGAAATATTTAAAATTGATAAAAGTTGAGATAAAATAAATAAAATTAGTTTTAGTTTCAATTTGTGGAAGAATAAGTTCATTAAAAGCTCATGCTTACATCATGCATGTAAAGAGTTATTTAACAGAGTTGCACATGCATTTTGAAGTGTTTTATTATAAAAGTCTGTTGGTCCAGTCATATATTGCGTCATTGTAGTTTTCTTAAAATCTCGTCTCTTTCTCGTGAGCTGAGTGCATCGTTACACCCCTAGCAAGGAATCATTCATCCCTTCTGCAATAACGGTCCTAAACAGCACAAAATAGGCTGCACTGTTTTTATCTTGTGTGTAAATGTGTTTGTAAGTGTGTTTTAATTTGGGCCGTGTCAAAGACTAAGTTCTGTTTTTACTTGTAAAAACAGACAAGTTATATCATATCACATTATATCATATCTTGGTTGTTTTTTCATTTTATATTGATATACAATCCAACACCTGCGATCCAACCCAAGTTCTATATTGTACCCAGAAATGAATTTGGAAATAAAACTAAGAAAAACAATGACCTGATCCCTGATTCAGGACTCCGCTCAAGACATTAATTCATAACTGCTGCAAATGTGAGTCATTTTATAATGATAACAAAAGACCTTAGGTTCTTTCAGTCATTTTATACAACATCTCACAAATATGCATCAAGTGCACTGGAACTTTCTTCAAAAAGAATTTCATAAATAAAGTTACTAAAAAGAATACACACAAACAAACCAGTACACACAAACTAGTCAGTGTGAACTCACTGACACTTGAAAATTGTCCAACGCCACCATGTCGGGTCAGTGAACTGTGTGTCAGATATTGTCTGTTGTGTGAAAGCGAAGCTACAATTCAATTTTTTCCACTCTTCAAGTATCAGTACGTATAAAAGGGCTGATCTATGAGAGTGCTTATGTTCCACCTCAATGCTAATACTACTCCATGTTTAAGGTCAGTAACTCCAATCTGTGAAACACAGGTCAATAAGTGTCACTAGTGATAAGCAACAGCCTCACCTGTGCCCCAATCATTGACTGTATAAAAGAATGGATGTTGCCACCATGACATCACTTACTGGTCTGTGGACTACGACACGGAAGCCTTCAGTTTGGCATATTGGTTGTTGCTACCTTGCATTTTTGGAGCCAGAACTGCCTGTATAGAGACAGAGCGCACTTAAGCCCCACCCCCACCGGAGGGGAAAACAATGCATAGCTCTCCATTTACTTTGTATTGAATTAAGGAGCCTCAATGTCAATTCTCTGTTAGCAAACAGAAAAATGTCTAAAAACTGCAGTGAGGTGAAGATTAAGATTGAAGCCATGTTTCCTTTAGGGGGAAGGGTGGCCACTGGGAAAGTCTAAGGCCACGCACTCTCATGTCCGCTCACTCTGCGTGTTTCGACTACAAGTTAGCCCGCAGAGGGATTTAGAGACTCCGGAGGTGACATATGGTTTTCGATATTCGCGACGGATTAAACACGGGAGACGCAACTGTGGCAGCCGTCGCTAACTGTGCACAAGGTCAGCAGCTGAAAGCAGCATGGCTAATTATGCACAGAGTCTTCCCTGATCATAAACATTGTGCACAGTTAGTGATGCCGTTAATTCACAATCACTGAGTGTCTGGTGCTTGTTGTAAACAAACAGATCGCTAAGTGAACACCTCCTGCAGTAGCAGCACATACACACTGTACTGCTACAAAGCTAACTGTTAGCCTATTAGCAATTTGCAGACTGGATGCTAAGGAGTTAACATCCCCTCCGGCTCTGTGACTGCAGCTGGGAGAGACTGCTGCAGGAGGACTGTGCTGCTTCTGTGTTATTGGAGAATCGTTCTAACTCTTAATGAGCCGAAAAAGTCTCTGGATTTGTCGCCAGTCGCCTTTTTTTGAAAAACAGTCGCTAAGGGGGTCTGAAAAGTCACTAAATTCAGCAACAAAGTAGCTAAGTTGGGAACACTGCTTTGCCGGCTTTTAAAAATGGCGTGTGTTGTTGTCATGTAGAGTACTGCATCACATCCCGCTCAGCGATCTATCCAATCAGTAACCAGGCTTTCAGAGGAGCAAAACGGCCCAGCTCTTCTACAGGGACTAAAAAAGTCCTGTCTAAAGTATGCCCCGGACGGCATTTCAGCAAGTGACACCCACCTCATTCCGGGTATTGGGCAGTAGTGGAAACACCCTCTAAGATTTCTTTATTAGTTCCACAATGGGAAAACTCTGCATTTAACCCATGCTTTTTACACACCAGTGAACTCACCATGCTTAGGAAATGCACTACCATCTGGGTAAAAAACTCATGACTAAGTTTTTAAATCTGACGACGAACTGAAAAACTGAACATTTAAGGGGCTTAAAGTGGATACAGACGTGAGACCAGACACTATTTCTGTTAGTTTATATTTGCAGTGCATTTTGTCACTAAGTCATATAGCTAAAGTCAATGTTAGGCTAACTACATTTCTTCTTAACTAAAGCATTTGAAACTGCATGATTCATGTTGTAGTAGAATGTGAATCATTCAGAAAGCGATAAAGCATTCAGTGGTTTAGCTTGCTAACACATAGCTTACATTAGCTTGCTAAAAGACAACTTGTCCTTTCTGCTAGACATGGAGTGCTAAAATAATCATTTGATATGCTTAAATATAATTGTTAAATATAATAGCTCTAAACAGGCATTTTGTTAATGTTTCAGCCCATGGTTGTGTATTGTGGCACCGATAGTTGTCTTCAGAGTATAACACGTGGCGCTCTGTCTCCATTTGGATGAGAGGGTGGAGCTGGGGAGTTGGACACCAAGTAGCCAGCTCAGGTTAGTGCTAGGCTGGCTAATTTGGTTAGCAGGGTGCATCCGAATTCAAAATTAACATCCAACTTCTTAAGAGTGTCTTTTGGTACAACCAAACACTAACACAAGACATTTTCCACAACCAAAATGTTAGTTATCTTTCATGAACTGTCAAGTTCTGTCTGCTTTGTGACCACAACTCTGCTCAAACTTGAAAAATTGCTTGATCAATCGTTGAAAGATGCAAAGGACAACTCGATTCCACTATTCTTTGATTTTTATTTTCAAGATGGTTTTGGGTTTGATGGTTTAAACAGAATTATGGTATAGAAAGGGATGAAATAGATTGACAACCTTTAAGAAACAGAAAAGACATTAGTCTTGAAAAATCCCAATAGACATTTAACTAAAGTTTTTTTAAAGAATAATGTTACCATTGCTTTCAAACAAAGACATTCAAATTAACCTAGCAAATGATTAAAGTAATGATAAACATATTTAAACATACATAACCATTAGGTTTACATAAAGTTCCAACAAAACACATAAGTAGCATAACCAAAATGATGCAACTCAAACTTGCATTTTAGCAACTAATTAAATCAAAACAGTAGTGATGGGTCGGGCAACATCGATGCATCGGCGCATGTGTGGAGCTCATAGAGCGAAGCCCCGTGTCGGTGCGCGTATCGCTTTAAGAAAGTCACGTGACCGAAACAGCAGCAGTATCGCCTGTCAAGGAAGCGCGGAATCTCGGAATCATCAAGAATTATGGAGCAGCCCCAAGTCAAGCGAAAGGTTTCTGCTGTGTGGGACCATTTTGATCTCATATCGGAGAATAAGGTATTTGTTTTAATTTCCTTGTTGTTTCATCATGTTTCTCTCAGAGTTTCCACTTGATATATCTGAATTCAAATTCATTTCAAAGTGACTCTTAGTTTACTATTCATATTATTTTCTGCAGGTTAAATGTTGCATTTGTAAGACAGAACTTTCATATTTAAACAAGAGCACCTCCTCAATGCTGAGGCATTATAGGGCCAGGATAGTCCAAGATACACCCAGGATAAACTCAGGTATACAGCCATTCTACAACTTACTCACAGTTGCTTTCTTGATAATTAATTCCTATTAATTTATTCTTTACCTTATTTTTAACCATCAAGCTTCCAGGAAGCAGATGCTGGATGAGGCTCTCTTGAATTTCATTCTGAAGGACTGCCAGCCCCTCAGTGTTGTGGAAAATGAAGGGTTCAGGGAACTGGTTCAGGTCCTTGAGCCCTCATATATTTTGCCAACCAGAAAGGTTTGTACTATCTAAAGTAGTAGTTGATATATCCAATTTATTTAATCTTTAATTTAAATATATTGATTTGCTTTTGATTTGACTTCACTTGGTGTCATTTTCAGACCATCAAACAAATGTTGGCCAAAAAGTACGAGGAGGAACGGGAGCGAGTGAAAATGGAAGTACAGCAAGCTGGAGGCTTACTTGGCTCTTACCTGTCACTACATTAATGAGAATATGCAGTTGTGTACATCTGTTTTGGGTGTGCAATACTTTCAACAAAGTCACACTGCTGACAATTTGGCCCAAGTCAAAAGGGGCATGATGGAGGACTGGGCCATAACCAGTAAAGTAAAGTGTCTTGTGAGCGACGCAGCACCAAACATGATTGCATCCCCTAGACACCTCCACATCGCCACTAAATTTGCATTGCACATAGTCTCAATTTAATAGTTTGGAAGTCATGTGATCAGATCCCCACACTTGCATCCATCAGACACAAAGCTAGGCACATTGTCACATACTTCCGATCGAGCACTACAGCCAAGGAGAAGCTTGCTCAAGTGCAGCAACAGATGGGACGACCAACCCTGAAACTCATCAATGAGGTGCCAACACGCTGGAACAGCACCTATGAAATGCTGAAAAGGCTACATGATGAGAGGGAACCAGTGTGGGTATCTCTGGCCTCTCTAAAAACAGATTTGACTCCACTTACAGCTGATGAGTTCACCATCATAGGAGAAACACTTCTTGTGCTTGCTCCTTTCCATCAAGCGACAGTGGAGTTGTCTGAAGAGAGGCGAGTGTCAGGGTCAAAGGTCATCCCGATGATGAAAATGCTATATCTTGCACTAGAGCGTAACGCTTCAACCTTGCACACACAGGCAGCCATACACCTGCATGAACACCTGAAGCGTCGAGTCACAGACACTGCTTCCAATCTGGAGTCTTTAAGTGTGTTGACCCTAGCAACACTTCTAGACCCCAGATTTAAATCACTCGGGTTCCGCAGTTCCTCCAAGTGCAATGAGGCCATCAATAGACTGCGCTCGGAATGTGCGTCTGTAATCGGACGCACAAATGAGCCGCAGCCGGGACCGTCTTCACAGCAGCTGTCTGCACCCACTTCAGGCATGTTATTCTGCATTATTTGTTTGTTGTTGTTTGGAAATCATGTACTAAAATGCCAATTCATTGTTTTTTAGATAACCTTTGGCAACATCTGGACATTGAAGTGGTCAGACAAAGCAAAAGTGCCACAGCCGATGCCATCCAGGAGGTTCAAAGATACCTGGCAGAGGGCAATATTGCCAGGTCCCAGGATCCAATTAGATACTGGGACAATCAAAAGACCCATTACCCAAACCTCTTCCGGCTTGCGTTGCAATTTCTCTGCACTCCAGCCTCATCTGTGCCGTGTGAGCGGGTGTTTTCAACGGCTGGAGAAATTGTGTCCAAAAAGCGCAACAGGCTCAATTTCAAGACGTTGGAAAAACGTATTGTTTTGAATAAAAATTTGTAAAAAACAAATCCCAGTGCACAAGCATCCTCTTTCACAACACGCTCACTTAGATTTTCATGTTATGATACATGTTCACATTATTTATTGACTGTATCTAAAAATATAAAAGATATTTTAAATTTAAATGAATATATGAAATAATACAATATAAAATATAATTACTTAGATTATATTATTGTATATACTAGGTCATCAAATCAGTGTCAGTTGAGTCTGTCAACTAGGTTGCCTGTAGGGATTTTTAAGGTCCAGCAGGTGTCAGTATTCACACAGTGACACAGTATCGACACAGTATCAATACAGTTTGGCAATGTGTTGAAACGCTTCATGACGCCTCATCTACCCATCACTACAAAACAGTCATGGAAAAGCATGACCTCAATATATCATCCACATTCAGAGTGGGTTTTTTCCTACCAGTTGCATCTTCAGACTGATCAGGAGTTGGTCTTGCCTTTTTTCAGGGTCAGGTGAGAGGGCTAAGTGAGCTACCTTCAAACATTTAATGCCATGGCTTCTTCTCATTACCACTATTTCGCATCCATGCGTCCCTCACTTGCGCCGTTCACTTGCGTCTTAGTCCCGCCCACCGGGGATGCATGGAGAGACGCAAGTGAGGGAAGCGAGGAGAGGGGAAACGATTTAAGAGACATGGGACGTCCTTCCCTCCGGAGCGTCACGTGAAGCGACGTCCGTTTCTAATGACGGCGGCAGCAGATCACAGCTGGATCAGCTGTCAGTCGCTTTAACAGCTGGAGACATGCACTAATAATAATAAGTGTTTTCTCTGTTTAACAAACACCTGCACATGAATAACAACCTCCATTGTGTATTTATACTGTGAACTGTGTCCAGCTCAGGGGCACGGGAATGCCTTTATATAATTTATTAATTATTATTTGCTGCTGTATTAGGACAACTATTAGGGCCAAGTATGAAAAAAAATATGGACCCGGGGGAGGGGGGTAATACTGGTCCATGCCTCACTGGGTCCGTCCGATGCCACACACATACACACACAGACACACACACACAGACAGACAGACAGACAGACAGACACACACACACACACACACACACACACACACACACACACACACACTTCAAAAAGATGAATAAAGATTCCATAAACCCGGCTCCATGGCACGCGTAAAGACGCATCACATGAGGATGACCGTGAGGAATGAAGGCTGGGAACAATAAACCTGCTGCTGTGAAAAAAGTTTAGACGAACGTTACACTGTAACTGTCAACAAGAAGCAGAGGAGGTCTGAAAGAGAGCGCTCCGTGTGAACGCGAGGAGGAGGGGAGCGTCAGTCGGAAAAGTGTTTCTTGCTGACAGACAGACTCTCATACTCTCTACTGTTTTTTTTTTTTACTTTAATAATATTCATAATAAATCTGTACGGTGGAAAAAACAGATCACGAAAAGGAGAAAAAGGAAAAAAACTTCTAGAGCGATCTTTCTCTTAATTTATTATAAATGTAGAAATATGTTTGTGGTGTTTTTGTTGTTCAGAGTCACAATAAAACAGATTTTAATTACATGGCGAATCATATAAATAAAATATAAAACTTGTGGTGACACACTTTAGTTTAATCTGTGATCTGTCTTCACTCCGGTATCAAACTACAGCGATGTTGCGATGTATAACATCAGTCCGATCAGCTGCTGCGTCTATTCAACGAGTCAGGGGGCGGGGCCACCGCTAAAAGACTTCCGCATAGGATTCTCTCGTGTATCCTCGCTTGTGCCTCCTCCGATATGCCTCCTCTATCCTCTATCCTCTATCCTCCGATCACAAATAAGAGCTTTGGGACGGTCTTAAAGATGGCGCCCGCGAAAGAACTTCCGGTTCAAGCGAGGATAGAGGATAGAGGAGGCGAAAATTAAGGGAAATGAGAAGAAGCCCATGGGTACATGCCAAAGCTCTTAAAGCTCTTATTTGTGATCGGAGGATAGAGGATAGCGTACCCCTGGGGGTACTTGAAAGCACTCCAGGGGGTACATGACATTTTAAAATATACATTTAAAAAGTAGCATCCATGCAAAAATCCTTTAAAAATAATCATTTAATAAATATTTTAGGAAAATATAAGTATAAGTTCAAAAAATATATTTTTTTTCATTCAGTAGGCTATTCAATTTCCCCCATACCAGGATGGTTCGTCCCAACCTGTCATATGCCACATGGCATCACCTGTCAATCACTTGAAAACTCAAAGATGGAGTCGTGGTCAAGGCGTAGCAGTTATAGTTTTAAATGGTTATATGCTCACTGTTTTTACTACATTAGTTTAAATCACTACATTTTAGTAATGAGAAATATTTGCAAGAAATTTAGTCATGAATTATTAACATTTAAAATGTTTGAAATAGTTTTTTTTTTTTTTCAAATGTTTGAAATTTGTATGTGTTTATCAGTTCCAAAGTTTAATAAATCATACACTGATGGCACAGCGCTCTGTTTTTAAGTCTTTCTTTAATTCAACCAAAAATGCTTTGCCCTGGTTAGGGGGTACTTGGCTGAAAAAGTATTTCACAGGGGGTACATCACTGAAAAAAAGGTTGAGAACCACTGATGTAAAGTATGCCCTACTTTATGATCTATTTCACTCTAAATGGGACCATGATTTCACCATGATTAAAGAAGACTTGAAACAAGCAATTACATCCATGAACTCATTTGGAAAAATATTACTGAGGTAATAAATCAAGTGAGAAGTAGGGTCATTTTCTCATAGACTTCTACACAATCAGAGTTCCGTCCTTGCATTGACTTAAGTCCCAGGTTGGTCCAAATGAACAATTTTCACCACAGACATAATTGATTTGAATGATGTCTTTTTTACATACATTCTATTACTATATCTTTTATCAGTCACTTTTTGTTGATGGCAGGAGGTTAGAGTGTTGTTTTGCATTTTCATTCCACCAGTTTTAAACCCACTATTGTAATAGGTCTCACATCCTAGTTAGTTTTTCAAAATAAAATGCCAATATAACAGATGGTCACAGTATGGCTAAATGTGTCACACAAATAGACCACTAATGTGACACTCTCAATCTAAAGTCTACACTTACTGTTAAGGCTGCATTCACATCAAATCAGGTTTGAGAGTGTGTGGCTTTCTCCTGGAGGTGATATGTACTAGTGTAGACTAATAACATATTGAACTGGCTAAAGTGCCAGCAGGAATATATTTGTTTACTGACTACTTTCTGTTTTACACCAGAACAGAAACACAGTGAAGGCATGTTTTAGTTTGAAGTTTCTCAAACAGATTTTTGCATTTCAGTGCAGAAAGCAGTCAAGCAGCATGTTGGTGTGTGTGTCAGCAAGTGAGAAAGAAAAGAAAAACAAACCGGTCTAAACACACTCACAACTCACCCTAAACCTGAGAAAACATCTTGCAACTTCTTAATGATAGGTTTCCTTCAAGTTATTTTTTGATGGCCTCAAAGACAGCATTTCTTCCTTTTTCTATGGAGATTATTATCATAAAATGACAGGTAAATAAAACTGTGAAGGCAATACAGCCAAGGAATGGTATTAAACTCCCATTGTAGCCACCCACACTGAAAACTCTTAAAGGCTGCTATACTGACCATAACATGAAATGTCAATGTCACGACACTTACCATTAAACATTCAGCAGTTTTCTGCAACACTGAAAAAAGCTGCATTGAAGCAAGAACATCCACCTACACTGGTGAGGTAGAAACATCCAAGGAAATATGCAGCTGTGTTCGTGTAGTATATCACTGCTTAAAATGATGTAAAAAATAATAGTTAAATGTACACGCAACAGAGCCTCATGGCAAAAATGAGCTCTGATCCTAAAATGAGTTATACACTGTAAGTTATACATTGTTTTTATGGTAAAAAACGGCAGCTGTGGTTGCCAGAACTTTATCGTAATAAATAATGTGCAACTTTTTCTAATATTACAGTGAAAAGACATTAGCACTGTTGATTTCACGTTTAAGATTGCCATTTTATTCCATATTTTACCGTAAAAAATAAACTTTTTCCATCAAACACTGATCAGCCATAAGTAGTATATATGCCAGTGTATTTTACAGTGGAGTAATGTTTTGAAAAAAAAAAAACTGTAAAAAAAAACTGTTTCGGCTGATATTTACATTTACGGTGTTTCATTGTACTAAAACTGAATTAACGATTTATCATTTTACGGTCTTTTACTGTCATGGTTTCGCAGTTTTTTATCATAAAATCTACAAAAAAAATGTACAGTGTATTTTTCCACTCACTGTGTGTCACTTTGTTAATTAAAAATGCATACAGTTAAACCAAATTAGCACAATACAAACTGAATTAAATTCAATTAAAGCAGCTTTTTACTCAAGGTTCTGTATGACTGGGCCTTAAGATTAACACAGGTGTCGGCTTTAAGTGTTGATATCTTCTCAAAAGTGTATTAATCAATCTCTTAAACATATCAAAATGCCAACTTTATGGGCAACCATGTATCTCACAAACACACACATAGTATCAGTATTCCCTGTCCCAACCCACAGATTGCACTTTCAATAGCAGTAGCTCCCCGACAGATCCAGATATTTAGCATGCTAAACTGTCGGCGAGTGAAAAATTAGGGCTAAAGTCAGGTATTGTGAAATATGCGAGCTGATTCTACATGAACTCTATCCACATATCCAACATCAAAAGTGTTCTAAACATACATAAGCAAACTGTGGGACCTATGACAAAAACAAAGTAAAATGATCATTTTAAAGTAACATGATGTATCAATGATGTGAGGTCAAATGGACAACTACTTTACTCTGTAGTTTGTGCTGGTTATGGATGAGTAAAAATGTAAAAAGAAAAAAAACAACAACAAACAAACAAACAAACAAACATGTGTTGTTGTGTTGAGCTTGGGTTACACAGCATTAAAGCCAAGGTGACTCCACAGAAAGTGTGTGTGTGTGTGTGTGTGTGTGTGTGTGTGTGTGTGTGTGTGTGCAGCACTGAGTGCATTTACCCCGAGGCCTGTATTTAAAATTAATTGTGGTGCAAGCTTGATTTTCTGTGAATTTGTGCTTGTGTGGGACTGTTCAAGTTCATGTACTTCATTGTATATTTATGTTTGTATGTGTATATGTTTGCACTGTAATAAATACTTTACTGCCCTTCACAACATTTTGTTTACCCTTATAGTACAACTTTTCAGCCGGCTCTGTGTCACTGCAGCGCTGACAGTACATACAGATGAGTTAGATGCATTTCACGTCCTACATTTACATTTCAAGCATTTGCAAATAAACAGATAAATGATTTTCATGAAACTAGTTGGAAGGGTGTGGCACAGGGCAAAAATATACTGTAATATTTATAAATGCCGCATGAATTAAGGATTTTACCATTAAAGTATTTTCTTGTCAATTATATGGCAGAACAGCGTTTATTTTGATGGAAAAACGTTTTATTTTTAACGGTTAATATTTAATAAAATGGCAATTTTAAACGGGAAATCAACAGTGCTAATATATTTTTACCGTAATATTACAAAAAAAGTCGCACCGTATTTATTACGGTAAAATTCTGGCAACCACAGCTGCCTGTTTTTTTTCCGTAAAAACAACAGGTTTTTTTTTTTTTTTTACAGTGCATAACAATCAACTTTTTAAACATGTTGGTAACACTGTAACATGTAACTACTTACGGTTAGGCAGCAAAACCACTTGCTTAAGGTTAGGGGAAAAGAACAGTTAAAGTAACTACCTCCTTACAGGGCTACTGGATCCTGTGACATTTCTAGGTTTCCAGCCCTCCAACCTGTCCTTAATCCATATCCTTGATATCAGATGTCAGTTACCTCCACTAGTTCAGTCTTTGTCAGCACTTGTTGGACATTTGGTCCCACTTGGCATTTTGTCTTACTAGTTGGAAAAAAACTCTAAGTAGTCAATTTTTCAGCAACTAGTAAACTAGTGAGGTCCAAAATGTCCACTAGTAACAGTAGTCAGAGACATTTGGGCTTAACTAGTTAACTAGTGAGGTCCCAAATGTTTACTGGTTAACTAGTTAAAGATTTTTTTTTTATCTTACTAGTTCTCTTGTAAACCACAAAATGTTTACTAGTTAGACTAGTGAAAGCAAAAATGCTCACTAGCTCACTAGTAGTGATGTACTAATGAAGCCTCATGAACCATTTGCTTTATTTTCTGAGCCCACTAGATGGCACCCTTGGTTTATTGAAAAAGGCTAAAGAAATGTTAATCAAGTGTGTTTTCCGCCATTTTTCTGAACAGAGAGCTCCATCTCGTGGAGTCAGAAAATTAAGAGAATGGTTCATGAGGCTTCATTGGCCCATCACTAGTAACTATTAAGGTCAAAAAGGCTTTAACTAGTTAAGAAGTGTACATTTTGGTCTTCACTTTTGCATTTACATTTACATTTAGTCATTTAGCAGACGCTTTTATCCAAAGCGACTTACAGGAAGAATAAACAATGAAGGTATAGTGCAAAAAGAGCTATTAGTGCATCAATAAGTGCTAGTGACAATTCTTTAAGGAGTAGAATTATCGTGTGGTGCTAGGAAAGAAGATGCTCTCTGAAGAGCTGGGTCTTCAGGAGTTTTTTAAAGGTAAACTTTTGAACTACTTGAAGAAAATATGTGTAACTAGTCAACTAGTAAAGTCAAAAGACACTCTCGTTGACTTGTGAGCATTTTGGCTTACACTCATTCACTAGCGGAGGGAACTGCCATCTGATATCAAGGATATGGAATAATTGCTGAAACGGCTTTCCATATGCATGCAAGTACTACTGTAGTGTGTTCTTTAAAGCCCTAGAATTAATACCACAATGCATGTTTCAAAGCTCATGGAAACACCAAAGTCTGTAGAACGACTTCCCAACTTGAGAAATGGGAATGTCCAAGGAGCATGAATATACCATTGGCCTTGATGGAGATCTGCCCTCTCTGGGTGCTGTCCTAGTTTCCTATGGACTGTCTTACTTCCTGCAAATTGTGTCAGGTAAAACATGGAACTTGTAGTGTAAATTTACTACCTCTCTGAGTGAGAAGATCAATCAAAGATCAAGTCAAAGTTCCT
The DNA here is from genome assembly GCF_030273125.1 of Centropristis striata. Lineage (NCBI taxonomy): Eukaryota > Metazoa > Chordata > Actinopteri > Perciformes > Serranidae > Centropristis > Centropristis striata. The sequence goes on along the minus strand of NC_081528.1, from coordinate 18,611,720 downwards.
TTTAGCTTTCTTATTATCCGACATCAGAATACACTAGGTACAGCGGAGGAGAACTTTGTCCAATTTCAAAGGGTCCTTCTCTAATCAAGCCTGAAGTCTCTCTGCCTTTTTCTGTCTGTGTCAGATCATTTAATTCAAATGTTCCATCCCATACCCAACACATGGGCATGTTTTCCCGGGAGCGAGCACCCTGCTAAGTCTACTTTTTAACCTTAAAAGGAATTCAATTTATACTGTTTATATTCAAATTCAACAGCCTCTTTTAATTCTGACAAATCCCAGATCCTACAGTTCATTATTCTGGTTTAAACCAGTTGTTACAGTTCTGTTCTGAACAAAAGGTCAGACTGGGGCCCTTTAAGCAGAAGACTTTCTATATTAAAAGTAACACAAATATTCCACTTGTAACATAAAATACACTAAAAACATATTCTTAAAGGCTTGGATTGCACCTCTTCTACATCGTTTTGGACCAAAGCATCAGCCAAATAAATGCAGATATGCAGAATACTATTGGGTCAATCAGTGTGATTGTATGCTACTTCAGATGGGTGAAATCATGCTCGCTTTGTCTTTAATGCAGATCAGTGTCTTCCTGAAGAACACTGAGAAAGACTGCTCCGTGTAGTAAAGATGGTGGTTTGATCCTCAAAACGCCACAGCTCTTTTCTAACACTCTGACACACTGGCTGCTGGTTTTCACCCCCCCCCCCCCCCCCGCCCTCCTTTCTCCTCTGACTTAGCCCTTTCCTCCATATCTCTACCAAGTCAGATCATATTTCAGAGCAACTTAAAACCCCATAAACATCAAAGTGTCAAACCCAAGGCCTACTTTTTTTTATTTAAAGACCGGCCAGGGCAGCAGGCATTGGCTCAAGTTGGCATGCACTGACACATTTTGGTCCACATTGGCAAGAGACTGGTACCTACTCAATGGCTGCCAAGTCCTAGAGGACTGCCAAAGAAACTTCAAATGACCGCTCTCTCCTTCTGTGTTCCCATTTCACTCTGCTCTCCTCCCTATTTTACTCTCCTACTGCCATTGTCTGTTTGTCTTCCACTCTCTCTTTTACTCTTCATCTCTTTGTCTCTTCCTCTTTCCACTCGCTGTCTTTATCTGCCGCTCCGAGTCTGTTAATCCGATGAAGAGAAAGGTTAAACATTTGGCTGGCATTAGAAAACACTCTTGTGAAAACTATGTGTGTGTTTCTTGTGTGCGAGTGTCCACAGAGAGTAGATTCATCCTCTAATCCAAAGAGAGACAGGTGGTTCATCTTACTAGCAATACCACAGGGGAATAACTGGGAGAGACAGTACGCTGGTTGTTTGTCGGTGCCTTCCAAAATTTCCCATATGAGCAGTTTTCTAATGAGCTACCTCTGTCATTCAGATGTGGTTCAGTTTATGCAACCAAGGCCTAGTCCACATATAGGCTACGTTGACATGATGATGGTCTGGACAGAAGACGCAAAAGTGGCGTCACGTCTTCACTTTTTATTCCGCGTTTAGACGAGCATTTACGTGAGGCTGCATACGGTGCCGCAAAAGTGTGTGAAAGAGCATCTTTGGGCATGTGGAAGTTTTCCACCACGCATTTTCATCGGCTACTCCTTCCACAAAGTTCTCCACCATCCACTAGATCTCCCAGGTCTCGTCCAAAGCCGTCTGGCTCGCCTCCGACCAATTGATGAATCCAAAATGTGATAGAGGTAATCACAGATCCCCATAGCAAAGCAAAATTGAAGATGCGAGATCTCCTTTATGTCAAATTTACATCTACTAGACATAAATGAGCAGTATTCGAGACCAAACTGGTTTTCTCATTCTTCTCAAAAGTCTCTCCTGAGAAAAAAAGTCTCAAAGTGAGCACTTTGCAAGTTCTCTAAATTCTCTCACAGCTGTCTCTTTTCTTGATCTGACTTAAGAGACAAATGAGACATATTGCGCCACTATCTCAGTAATGTCTCAGTGAGAAATATACATGGTTCTGTCTCTCACTATTTGAGATTTCTCAGATTCTCTTACAGCTGTCTCTTTTCTAGCGTTCAGTAATACTACCTGTACATATCCTGTACATTTGGTGGAAAGACTCCTATAAATTTAGCAGCTTGAAGGTCCGACGCATGGAAATAATCCCACATGTTTGTTTATTTCCCTGTACTGGAGTATGTATGTGACGTAAACGCGTACACAACGTGAGCAGATCTGAGCAGAGTTTTGTGTCTTGGCAGTGTAGACGGACACGCTACGGAGGATCGTATTCATGTTTTCCATTCTGGAGGGTGGTTTCACATTTTTGCGTTTTTAAGCCCCAAAAACACTGTCACCTCCTAAACAAAAGGTTCTTCCCATAAAATATTTTGTTGTTTTTACCCACAATCGTCCTCGTGTAAACTGGGCCTAAGAAGGGTCTACATTTTCACTCTTCCCAAGACCAGTATGTCTCATATGCTCTTGCACTGTGGTGATCAATAGTGGCAATGTGAAGCACAAATACAAGACAAAGCATAGATCTTTTGAGTAAATACAGACTCACATTCAAGGGCACTCAGGGCACGGATAATAAACAACCTCAGAGCCCAGTATGAACCATCCCAACACATTGATTCCCTACCATACAACGTGCTAACCAATGTTCCCTTAATGTTGCTTGGATTATCGGCCAGTTTAAGAGGGAAAGAAAGAGACGAGTAAGTGTCAAAGCTGTTCAATATTTAAGATGGGTGCACCTAAAAGAATCCCTCCATTTAAATGAGAAAAGTGACAATAAATATTGTTGCAATATTGCTGAGTTGCCCCTTCTTTATTCGTTTTGACAGTCAGTTATTGACTACATGCAGTCGTTGATACAACTTCTCCACTGCTTCAATATATGGCACTGAATCTGAATGCAAATTAGACAGTGTGATGTTTTTTAGATTTTTCTTTGATTGGGAAAATGTTTGCCAACTCTTTAAAATCAAATTGAGTACCCCTGTCTCAGAAACAAAAAGGTTGTGGTCAGCGTTACAAGAGATCATGGTCTCCAGTGTAAAACTCAGCCAAGTCAAATGATCCATCCTGAACTTCTGCTGTGGTTTGACAATGTCCGTGTTGTCTTTGCTCCTCGGAGAAGGCAGTCATTACTTATACGAGCACAAAAATGTTAACGTCTGCCCCTTTTTAACCAGAAAGTTCAACCCTGTCTACAGGGAAATTATGTTTGTGTGACGACAACAAAATGTTCGCGTTCAAAGTTTCACATGGAAAAACATTACCTGTCAGGATTCCCACTTGGACACTTGGTGTTGTCTCCCCCTACCTGTCAAGTATGACTGCTCTTAACTTTGTTTTTGTTTACACAGCCATGTGTTTTAGTCATGTGCCCGGGGCGTCGCCCATGTCCTTTTTTAATACTTCCTGCCTTTGTTCTTTTCCCGCCTTTTTTTCTGTTCACCTGTCTCTCAATTAACCTATGGCTAAGCCCAGCCCCCTCCAATCACTCAGACAAACAGTCAAGAATGGCTGACAGGTGCTATGGCAGCTGTCACAGTAGGAGACATTTCACAGGAGGCAGTTGATAATTTTTTCGAGGACAAGCCTTTTTACCAACTTTACCCAGAGTACCTCTCCGTTAGTTTGGTGCTACAGTATTTACATGAATCATTCAGCACAACATTGCTAACATTTGTTATCTAGGTTATTTACAGATAATAAGTATTGAAGCTAAGCTCCAAAAGTTAACGTTAGTTTAACTAGAGCCCTTTGGACAACAGCTAACAATCATGTACGATTGAAAGTACAAAAACTAGCACATAATAGGCCAATGAACTCCCAGCAAACAAAGTGACATGATATACAACACAGCTAGAAGCTAACGTTAGGCTAACATTAGAAAGGGTTAGGATAACATTAGAGATGTGAAAGATAACTTTAACATTTCTAACATCTAAAAATCTCTAGCAGATTGACAATATGTTAATTTTATCCACGTTTAGTTGGTGTTGTGGTCTACCACATAACTTTATCCAGAGCAGACACTTATCTCTGTTAAGATGTGGCTTGGGAAAGGGTAGAAAATCCACCCCGTGGCCGAGCCTCTCGGGATACCTATTGTCGGAGTTGCGTGTACCCCATGCACATCGTTTGACCATTTTAAACTTAAAATGTCGAGAAAAAACATATAAAAAAGAATGAAAACTTAGTAACTTCAATGCATTTCAATGGACGTGGAAGCAGAGAATGCGCACTGTGATTGGCTCATCGTGTTTGGGAGTGTGGCTTAGCCATCAGTGTGAGCATATAAACCCTGTCTGTTCAGTTGAGTTTGTCAGATCGTCATAGTGGTTACAGTATGTTGCCTGAAATCCATGTGAGTGAGACTAGTATTTAGTTTATATTTGAGAGATTTTAGAAAGTTTTTGTTCTGTTTTGAATCATGCCTGTTTTTTTAAGTTATCTAACTTTCGTGTCCGGATTATCTGCCTGTGTCTGCCTGCTTGTACCTGGACTCTGCATTTGCCATAGTTAATTATGTAATAAGTGGGGAGTTTAAGACAAAGGCTGTAAAAAGGAATGGTATTGAGGCATTAACTAGATGGCTGTAGCTGATATATAAAAGATAAAATGCAATCCTTTCACTGAAAAGAAACATTTCCATTTATCTTAATTCAGGCAACAATTTCCCACCCCAACCTAATTGGGAAACCTTATTAGTATTACATGAACATAAGTTCTAGATGAGGGGGTTGGATGCACAAAAACTAAAGTCTAAAGATTCCTGTTTGCATTTCCACCATGTCTGAAGGACTGTGAAGATTAGGGCATTACTCGAATTTACAAATCACATCTGCAATGCAATTTTCACATAGAAATAAACAACAACGCAGTCATAATCATTATTACCGTGAAAGCTCTGCTCATTGAGTTGGACGAAATGAACTGACACCCAGGAGACATGTGGAGAAGAATGAAAAGGAGACTGAAGACTCCAGATTGTCTGAGTCCAAAGAAGCAGCATTATGCTAAGTGGTTTATGGATATTTATTTGTTTTAGATTGAAACAGTAAATTCCATTTAGTTTTTCTTGTCCACTGTGTTCATGTTCTCAGCTCATCTTTAGGACTAAGAATAAACCACATTACTTTGTTTTTAACATCAGAAGAAAATGTCCACCCTTTGTTCAACCCGATGCCAGTCCTGCTCCAATGGTTCCTACCACCAGGATAGGGACTTTCTGGCACCAGTGAATGAGGAACTAAATTTAGACCCTGGTTCTCATGATTGAAAATGCAGGTAAGGTAAGTTACTGAAATGGTTTCCTGGGACCTGGGGAAGTTCCTATCCACTAACAGGCTCTTTAAAACCTTTGTTTATTGTTTGTTTATTTGGATGTATCCAGACTTTAACACAAGTTGCCTACTGTCCAAATGATATATCTAAACTAACACAAATAAAGATAAAAAATAAAAGCCTAAAATTGACATGTAGATATTTGACTAAACGCTTGTTACAGACTAATTGTTTGGCCTACTGTGTGTCAGGATCCCACAGTTTTCCTGTTGATGTCTCACATCTTATTGCCTGTGTCCTTTGTTGTCTCTGAGTTATGGGTTCTTCACCCTGTTGGTAGTCCATCCCAGCACAAAGCAGGATGTCAGCCTTTTTCTGTTGTTTGCTAGCTGACGGAATTGACAAGGAAGCACCTTTGTGCAATACAACATCAGTGGAAAGCAATGAATCTCTTTGCCCTTCAGTGTGGGCAAGACTTAATTGTGCTCTGTCTCTATGGGGAATGACATCCAATAAAAGGCCCCCAACCAGCCTTAAACTGGGGCTGTTGCTGTTCATTGTCAGTGCCCTAACCCCCAAAGCCACCTCTACCAGGCTATTTTTGAGTTTTGAACAATCAAACAATCAATACCTGTGTTTTTCTGGGAGGAACGGTCATACCACCAACCCAGTCAATTAGCCAGAGAGCCGAGCAGTCGGCCAACACGTGGGCCAGAGAACAGCCAGTCTAAAAACCAATCAAGTCATCAAGCATGCAGTCAAACATCCAGAAATCTGCCACTTTGTCAGTCATACCACCAACAAGCCAGCTCGCCAATCTGCCTGCCAAAAAACCAAGCAGCCACTGACCCGACCAAGCCAACTGTCCAGCCAAGATGTCACTGAATGAAACAACCACTCACCCACTCACTTTGCCAGCCAGCCCGCGAACCAATTCCCATACTCCCAATCCCAGAGTCCAGCTATCTTTTCAGCCAGCAGCCAGTCATTTTCCCATACAGAGAACATGTTACATTTCCATTTAATGCGATGTGTTGAAGTGAAGAGCGGGCAAAGCCAGAGGCATGAAATCTCTCATCTCACGCTACCTTGTTCACTATCTAACACTCATTATTTTGTTCTTTTCTCTATCGGTTTGTCCTCTGTCTTTCTCATTCTTTGTCCTCCCCTGTGTGTGTGTGTGTGTGTGTGTGTGTGTGTGTGTATACTTTTTAATTCTCTTTGTGCTCGACTCTCACAGACAGTCGAGTGTTGCAGGATAGAGGTTTGGTGCAAAGTCTTTCTCTCAGCGTTACAGCCTCAAAGTAAACTGAGACTTCTCACTGTGTGTATCAATTTCTTTCTAAGTGACGTGTGTGTGTGTGTGTGTCCTAATCATAGTGGGTGTATAGAGGGTCTTGGGCAGCCTCAGCATGCCCTCTCCCCCTACTGAGGTCCTTATACCTGCAAAGAAAATGGATTTTTGCTTTTCTTTTCTCCTCCACTCATTCCTCCATCTCTTGCTCTACACACCCACCCCCCCCCCCCCCACCCCCCTTCGTCTCTCTCTCTTCTCTCCATCAGCTTCCCTCTGTTTCGCTCTCAGTCTATTTACCCTTTCTCCCCATCCCTCCAATTTAACTACTTTCTCCTTGGCTCTCTCTTTACCCTCTCTCCTCTCTTTCTCTTTCCCACCCACATGCTTTCATTTCTTTCTCCCTCTCCCGTGCACATCTTTCTTTCTCTGTTCCCCGTGTCTTAGACAATGTTATTTTCCAGTTATGGTCTCCGGAGAGAGAATGTCACTCCACCTTTAATGCTTGTTCACCTTTGGTTTTATAACAGTGTCACCAAGTTGTTCCCCAGTTTCAAGTTCATACAAACCCACACACTCCAAAAGACACTGGGGATCTGCAGTGTTTTGGAAATCAACAGGTAAAAAACAGTAGTCACAGCAGTCAATGTGGAATGAAGCATTATGAACATCAGAGGATGGGGGCAGCAATATGCCCTGCAGCATTTTGTTCCACAGAAAACCATTTAAGGAAGATGAAAAACATTTTTTACAGCTACAACCAGCGAGAAAGCTTTAGGCATCATCACCTGTTTTATATGGAGGAGAATAGCACAGAATGGCTATATTTGCAAGAAGAGACAAGTTATAAAAAAATGCTTTATTAGTATCATCTGGCCTCTTCTATGCATCTATGCACTGAATTAATAATAATACCTGTACATAACTACAACAGGGATCTCATATGAACTTTCTAAATGCTGCACAGATATCATTCTAAACCTGCAGAAACTTTGTGGGGCATTTTGGGGCATCGGAAAGAAGTTGTGAACAAAATATCAAATCCTTTTGTGCTGACATATGTTTTTATGGACAATGTTGAAGTAATCAGTTATTTAGGGGACTGGTCTCCCCTCCAAAACGACAATATAAGACGTATTTACAGGCAACGAACCATTTTCCATGTTTGGTTTTTTTTTATTTGATTTTGGTTATTATCAATAAAACCATGGAAAAAATGTCTAGATATCAGCTCTTAAATTAAACTCTTATGAGCTATTTTGTTATTTTGTCATTATATTTGTCCAAACAAATATACCTTTAGTTGTACCAGCCATTAAAATGAACAAGAAACTGAAGAAAAAGGGTGGTCTAATATTTTTTCCATGACTGTATTTGTCCTCTGCTGTCATCTTAATGATGTCGTAGTAATGATTGACAGCGATATACAGGTAAATGGCAAATGTCACATCCCAAAGGTGGACTTTAACACAGGGGAACAGTATTTGTGTACATTTATTTACTGTTAAAACTGCCTTTTTTTAAAGCCAAGAAGTTTTTTGCCCTAAACCTAGGTCAGTGGTTTTGTAGGCTAAGGCCCCGTTTACACGAGGACGCTTGCTGGTAAAATAAACAAAATATTTTATGGGAAGTTTAGACGGTGACCGCGATTTTGGGGCTTAAAAACGCAAAAATGTGAAACCAGCCTCCAGAGTGTAAAACTGTAATCCACTCCACCGTAGCTTGTCCGTCTACACTGACAAGACACAAAACTCTGTCAGATCTGGTCACGTCACGTACGCGTTTACGTCACATCCATGATCCAGTACAGGGAAATAAACAAACATGGGATTATTTCCATGCGTCAGACCTTCAAGCTGCTCTGGCAGCTCTAATAAACTTACAGGAGTCTTTCCACCAAATGTACAGGATATACAGATAGTATTACTGAACAATGAAGGATCTGTAATTACCTCTATCACATTTTGGATGCACCAATTGGCCGAAAGCGAGCCAGACGGCTTTGGACGAGACCTGGGAGATGCTCTTATCACTTTAAGTGATGCCGCCTGGCATGCATAGCCAATCCAATTCACACACTCTTGCATCATCGAATGCACGCAAAAGTGACGACGTGACTTTTGCGTCTTCTGTTCAGACTGTCATCATGTAAATGTAGCCTAAATTTGCTAAAACTGCAGCCTTTATTTACAACCACAACCGAATAGACAATTCGTCAATTCCCTCCATAACGACACATATAAGCGTTTGTCAAAATTACTGATATGAGCATTGCGCGACTCCCGGTCCAGAGCAGAACGTTCTAAAAATAGAACACACGCCATTATACTTATATTAACTGTTTGCAGTTGTAAAAAAGGCTGCAGTTTTAGCAAATTTAGGCTACGTTTACACGATGACGGTGATGATCAGTTTTCTATCTATGTTCGTAGATATGAAGGAGTGTAAAAAAACCATGTTGCCACTCCTTATCTTGCCTACAAACCTCTGATTGGATTTTTTTGGATTGTTTCTCCAACCTGGGACAGACATCTGTAAGTAAACTAACTAAACTTATTCACTCAATAACTAAACAAGGTGGAGCTAGCTGCAAATTGCTCAGCCATAGTTAAATCCACCAAAGAGACAGCAGCATATGTTTGTTTTAATTCGGATTAATATTCTTGGTTTCAACAAAGTGAAGGCAGGGTGTGCGAGTGATTCAGGGGCTTGTTGGTGACCTCAGAGAGAAAAGGACATTTTATTTGCCAGCAGCTACAAAGCTTGGGGCAGACCCAGGGCATATTGCATGAATTAAAGAGGCCTGGGCCTCTTTGTAGAGGTCATGAAAAGGATCAATACTGAGTGTGGATGGCAATCATTTTGCCTAAGGCTAACAGACTACTAACACGTTTAAGAATTCAGATTGAATTTTTTTCAAACACCAAACAAGACGAAACAACAAGAGGCCCTTCTGATATTAATTTTAATGCCTCACATTGGCAATGACTCCTGTGTGAACTCATCAGTGTGTTATATCACTCTAGTTAGTCAGCATTGTCTGACACATTAGCTATCACCAAACTGTCGATCATTCAAAAAACACACATAGAAATACTTTTTTTTTTAAAATATACACTGGACTAAGTAGTCAGAGCAGTAGCAGTCAGAAACAAGGGAAGGAGCAACAAACCACCAGTCTAAAACAACACTGTAATAACAGTTATCAATGGAGGTCAACAGAATCTAAAATAATACAGATTTAGAAGAAACCATTTAATCAAAGGGTGAATGATAATGGCTGCTGCAATGAAGAGAGAGAAAAACAAAAAAAAGACTAAAGGAAAACTATAAAAGGTATGGAGAAAGTTTGTCCTTTTCCCCTTGACCCTCTCTGTGACGGCTTGTTAATTCACTTAAGATGATACACTTATCTCATCACACACACATCTATCACCACTGACAAAGATAAGGTATGGACAGATGGATGGATTGGTGAGAGGAGGAGGGGCTATAGATAAACAGATTGATGAGCAGAGTAACAGGTAACTGAATGCACAGCAGGGTATAAAAACCAATAAAGACAGGATGTGCACACAGCAAAAGCCCAGAAAAGTAATTGCTGCAATGTCATGCTTATATATGGACATTATGCCGATTTCGAAGAGTGGAAACCAGTAAGAATGTTTAGAGGAAAACACAGTATCAGTAACAGCCGCATTACCTCTAAACAGGTAGTTATTTTCTGTGTGAAACTATCCTCATCTCATTCAAATCTATCTGTGTTTCAATTTGCGTTCTTCTGTACTAAGTGATGTGCCAATGAAGCCTCATGAAACATTTTCTTTATTTTCTGAGACCACAAGATGGAGCTCTTCGTTTATAGAAAAAGGCTCAAGCAATGGTAATTGAGTGTGCTTTTATTTCTTGGTTGAACAGAGAGTGCTATCTAGTGGGCTTAGAAAATAAAGAAAATGGTTCAGGAGGCATTGGTACATCACTACTTACACTTACTATTTTGAGTGCATCATGCCAAGAAGTATGGAAAAATGTCCACTCACGTAAATGTAAAGGTGTCTGTTTTAATACGCTATTAAGGTTGTGAAATGAAAGTTTTTTGTCTAGAAACTACTTCCATAGGTTTGGTGAATAAAGGACACGATTACCTTACAAAAGATAGTTAATGAAGTGAAATAAAAGCATGTAACTGCAGGAGGTGACATAAAAGTCGCGAAGTGGACTTTGTCATTCTTTGTACTCCATTTCTTCACCTCCCCTTTGGTATCTCACTCACTCCTTCTTAGAAACTGCAGCCAGTAGTTATTACAAACTGGAAGTGTAAATATGGTTCATAATAAGCCAATGTAGCAATGAGATGTTGCTACACTAGATTATGAACTTTTATTTTGATGTTTTGTAGGATAAAGCGGAGAACTTTTATTTTGAAGGTGTAATTTGGGAATATTTGATTTTGCATTTGTAAGGGGTAATTTCCTGTTTTTATATTTCATTTTTACAAGGGATTGCGATGGTCATGTGTGGCCAAAATATTTTCGGTATCATTTGGATTTACATAGTGGCAATTACATATAAGTTTAAGTTAGTATTTTGCCCTGCTAAAAAGTTAATTAAATGGATTCTCCCGTTGTTGACGGAAGTTATTTTCCCGCGCCGTGTTCGCTCTCTGTGTTTTGGGACTCTGAGAGCGAAGGTATGTATTTTTCTGCTCCGCTATTTTATTTATTTTACTTGACTTTAATAATGTGCATATAGTATCTGTGCCTTATCACTGTTGTTATTGAAAGAAGTGAGGTTTAATGATGTCTTGTGTTACAATTTTCATACATTCTGTAATTTATTTTTATGCCATACACTGTAAAGAACTGTTAGTCCGACACACTGAAGTAGAGTGAAAGTGCATTGTCAAAAAGACGCCGTTCCTCGTGTAGTGAAAGAGTGTTGTTGTTGATTTATAGGTGGTGACAATAGGAGGTGATCTGTATTGCTCACTACTGTGATATATTGCAGAATGGAGACCATGAGAGAAAAGAGGCGCTAATAAACCATCTTCAATTATCCCGTCGTTGTGGTGTCCTTAAATACCAACCAAGAAAATCAACACAACGCAGAGTGACACCCGCTACAAAACTGGTGCCGTGACCCATCGACTGGTTGGCAGAAGCCGACCGCCGCTGTTGCTGATTGGTGCCATACTCCTCTGCCCGTGCCTTGGGGATGCTGAACAGCTGTGATCCTTTGAAAAAGACTGAATTGTTGTGATTTTGTGATTTAGCAATATATATTTTTTATTTTTCTTCTGAAGCATAATTGCAATGGCAACTTTTAATGTCAATGGAGTTTCTGTACATAATCCTGGGGATATCACTGTTGGGAGAGGGAGAGGGGTTATGAGGCTGGGCATGCAGTCTACTCCAGGCTATCAAGTGTTCTCTAGCCCTACGTTTTCTGTCTATGGGAGGGGTAGAATGGCAGGGCCTTCTGATGTTAATGTTCCGCCTTTGGCTTTCACCCTTGGTGTGTCCCCTATTGCCTCTGATCCTTCTGAGATGACCAACATTAGTGAGGAAACTCCTCCTACTCAGCTAGCCAATCTGATCAAGACCATTGGGTCAGAGATAGGTGAATCTATAAGGATGTCTTTACTGCAGAACACAGTCTCAGGGCCCCCTCCCAGGTTAGCTCCTGAAAAATCCCAGCATGTCCTTCAGTCTGATCAGTGTGGTGCGACTTTCATTGATGCATCGAAAATCAACCTTGTGTTACGTTCTGATGCAAATGCTCCACCCTATTTTAGAGGTGACAGTTCAGATAAATGCTCTGTGTTCGAGTGGGAGGAGCTTATGAGAACTTATCTCAAAAAGAGGGCTTGCACAGGCATTGAACAGGTTGAGGAGGTTATGAACAAACTAATGGGGAGGGCGAGGGACGTCACACGAGTTTGGATGCATAGTAACTCAACCGTTACTGATGTGAGTGTGATCTTTGACATCCTAAGGAGGCATTTTGGTGATATTGTGCGCTCAGATTTACCTTTGGTCGATTTTTATGCCGTCACACCATATACAAATGAGGGTCCTATTGACTACTGGATTAGGCTAAACAAAGCTGCGGAAGTCACTGAGCAGTGTCTCGCTAGCAAGGGAGAACTCGCAACTGACCTAAGTTCACATCTGGTCCTCATGTACATCCGTAACTGTCCTGACTAGGAGCTTGCTTTAGTGTTCAAAAGTAAGCCATCTCGTGAGTGGAGGGCTTGTGAAGTGCAGGACCATTTGGATGAATACCAGAGGGAGCAAATGGCTGGCCGAGATCGGTTGAAACAGAATGCTGCAGTCATTGAGGTCCCACAGAAGAGAGTAGTTGTCGACGACAGGCTGTCCATGTCATCTACTACTGAAAGTGGTTCAGAGTCAGAGCAGGTGTCTTCTGTACCTGAGAAGAACACAATTGATAGAATTCTTAACTTGTTAGAGATGACATTAACTAGCAACAGTCAGTCTGTGCGTGACAGGGCCTATAAACAGACCCCAAAACATTCTAACAAGTGCATGGTTTGTGACAGTTTCGAACATAACACTAGGGCACACTGTAGGATGCACAAATTGTGCTTCAGATGTTTTTCGCCCGGGCATATTGGCATCAACTGTGGGCAGGCCGCTCAAAAACAATCTTCGGGTCAGAATCAGACAGGTCCCTCTCAGGGAAACTAGATGGCCCCCATTTAGCGGAGGATAATGTGGGCCTCTTTGAATTTCCCTCCAACTATGATGATGATCTTCAGTCTGTGTATACTTCTGCTTGTGAAGCAGCACCTGGAGACAAAACAGTTGTCTTTCAAAATGTGACACGAACATCCAAGAGTGACAGTTTGTTTTTTACCACTGTTCTAGCAGGGGATAAGGTTGAGCTACAGGGGATGTTAGATAGCGGGTCCATGGCTACTTCTCTGCGGGCAGATGTGGTTCCTCGGCTGAGGGAGGTGGGAGTAGTGAGCAGCGATTTGATATCTCCTACAGACATCGTCCTTGTCGGGTGTGGTGGGAAGCAGACTAGTCCGGTGGGGTTATGTGAGCTGAAACTTGAGCTGTTTGGGTTCGAGTATCTTGTGCCGGTCCTGGTCGTTGAGGGTCAGGTAGATGAGCTCATTGTAGGCACGAACGTGATGAAGCCTCTCATCAGACAGTTCAAGTCCAAGGAAGCTTACTGGCGGATACTGGGTAAACCAGAGTCGTCTTGTCAGGATGAGAACAATCAGTTTGTCAGGTTTTTGGCCAACCTTGAGAGATGGAGGGGGGAGGAGATTCCTGACAAAGTGGGAACAGTCAAACTGAAACAGGCAGTGACTCTTGAACCTATGAGTGAGCATGTGGTGTGGGGCCGTCTCCCACCTAAGACCAAACTCTCTGTGGGCAGTACTGTTGTCGTTGAGCCGAGCGCATCTCGCTGTGTGCACCGTAACATACTAGTGGGCAGAGTGGTTTCACCTCTTTGGGGGGATGGGTGGCTCCCTATTAAGATTATCAATCCAACGACATCTCCTATCACTCTGAGAAGGAATGCAAAAGTGGCTGATGTCTATCCGTGCGTAGCCTTGGAGGATTTTGATTGTGACACAGAAACAGCTCATCAGAATGTGGGTAGGGTGAGCACTGGCAGCTCCCATGGCAGTCTCACAGCTAAGAGCTATGGTAGTAGCAGTGCAGCTGGTGGGAATGATAGACTGACCCGTCTGGGGCTCCAGAACTTGTCTGTTGATGACTGTCAGGTTTCACCAGTCTGGAAAGAGAAACTGACCGACCTGATTGAGAAGTATGAGGATGTGTTTTCTAGACACCACTTGGATTGTGGTGAGGCTAGTGGTTTCTGCCATCGCATCCGGCTGACTGATGATCACCCTTTCAGGTTGCCTTACCGAAGACTGCCCCCCGCTCACTATCAAAAGTTGAGAGAGACATTGAATGAAATGGAGGAGAGGGAAATCATCAGAAAGTCATGTAGTGAGTATGCGTCCCCACTCGTCCTTTGTTGGAAAAAGAATGGTGAATTGAGACTGTGCACAGATTTCAGGTGGCTGAATATTCGTACGGTCAAGGATGCACATCCCTTACCTCACCAGGCAGACGTCCTTGCTGCCCTGGGAGGCAACGCCTTTTTCAGCTCGATGGATCTGACATCTGGATATTACAACGTCCCTTTGCACGAGGATGATAAGAAATACACGGCTTTCTCTTCTCCTCTCGGCCTGCATGAGTACAACCGCATGCCTCAGGGACTCTGTAATAGCCCTGCTACCTTCATGAGGATGATGCTCACAATCTTCGGTGACCAGAATTCCCTGAGTCTGCTTTGTTACCTAGATGACCTACTGGTCTTTGGGAAGTCAGAGGAGGAAAGCTTGCAGAGGCTAGAAATGGTGTTTCAGAGTCTAAGAGAACATAATCTGAAGCTGTCTCCATCCAAGTGTCAGTTTCTGAGAAGGTCAGTGAAGTTTTTGGGGCACGTTGTTTCTCAGGAAGGAATAGCTACTGACCCAGATAAGGTACAGGCCATTGTAGGTGTGACTGAGAGAGATATTATGGAGTGTGATGGTGTCACCCCAGCAGCCAGTAAGATTCGCTCGTTTCTGGGCATGGTGGTGTACTATCAGCACTACATAGAGAACTGCTCTGTGATTGCAAAACCGTTGTTTCAGCTGACCACGGGTGGGAAGAAACCACGGAGAGGCAAGGGAAAGAAGAGGGCAACCCCCCCTCGTCAACTCACTGCAACAGACTGGACCTCTGAGTGCAAGGAGGCGTTCAAAGCTTTGAAAGCTGCCTTGGTTGATCAAGCTCTCTTGGCTCACCCTGATTTCTCGCAGCCTTTCTTGCTCTCTGTCGACGCATCCACTAGTGGACTTGGTGCGGTGCTTTCACAAGTGCAGGAGGGTCACACTGCTGCTAGGCCCATTGCTTTTGCTAGTAAATCTCTGAATCATGCTCAGTCAAAATATCCAGCTCATAGACTTGAGTTTCTTGCCATGAAGTGGGCTATCCATGATAAATTCAGTCATTGGCTGCGGGGCCATAGATTTACAGTGTGGACAGACAATAACCCGCTGAAGTACATTCTGACAAAGCCTAGACTGGATGCATGTGAGCAGAGATGGGTTGCTAAGTTGGCGCCTTTTGATTTCGACATTCAGTATATTCCTGGGCCTAAGAACACAGTGGCAGATGCACTGAGCAGGGAACCTTTCGTTCGACCTAGGGTGATGCATAGGCTGACGAGAGTCCCGTATGATGTCTTGTTGAGAGAGGCCAAGGGTTTGCCAGTGGATGATGCTCAGAACATGCTTCGTCTTTCTTGTGTGGCGCCTGATGTGAGAGGGGTAGGGGTTGTTTTGCCCACTCGGAGCACCACTGAAACCTGTAGTGGCATGTATGATGTCGGTGGGAGGATATCCCGTGAGGAGGTGTCTGCCATTCTTCACACACATCGCTGTTGGGATGATGCCGCAGGTATGAGAGCAGCTTCACATGTGCAGCACTTAGAGCTGTTGGCGTCAATGGGACAGAGTCCATTACCTGTGTTCACTCATGAGGAGTTGTATGATCAGCAGTGCCAGGACCCCGTAATCAATAGAGTCAAGTTTTTTGTGGACAGGGGCCGCCGCCCGTCTCGAAGGGAGAGAGTTCATGAGTCGAAGGAGACAAACCGCACACTGAGACAGTGGGGAAAACTCACAAATCGGTTGGGAGTTTTGTATCGTGTTTCAAAACACCCTGTGAGTAAAAAGAGAGTTTTCCAGTACGTTGTTCCAATAGCTCTGAGAGCTCAAGTGTTGAAAGGGGTGAATGATGAAGCTGGTCATCAGGGTCAGCAGCGCACACTGTGGCTCACCAGACAGCGCTTCTACTGGGACTCCATGGAACATGATGTAAAAGAGTATGTTAGTCACTGTAAAAGATGTGTACTGAGCAAAGCACCTGAGCCCGAGGCCAGAGCCCCACTAGTGTCTATTGTCACGACCGCACCATTGGAGTTAGTGTGTATTGATTTCTGGTCTGCTGAGGATGCCAATAACAAGTCCATTGATGTGCTCGTAGTGACCGACCATTTTACGAAACTTGCCTGTGCTTACACATGTCCAAATCAGTCTGCCAAGACAGTTGCCCGTGTGTTGTGGAATAACTTCTTTTCCATTTATGGTTTTCCTGCATGCATTCACTCTGACAGAGGGGCAAACTTTGAGAGTTCACTTATTGCTGAGCTACTGCAGATGGCTGGGGTTGACAAATCTAATACCACACCGTATCATCCAATGGGGAATGGTCAGGCGGAACGCCTAAATCGCACATTGGGTAGTATGATCAGGGCCCTACCCCCTCGTTCTAAGGTGAAATGGCCACAAATGTTGAACACATTGACTTTTGCTTATAACTGCACTGTGCATGAGACAACTGGGTTCCCCCCTTTCTTTTTGATGTTTGGCCGCACGCCTAGACTGCCTGTTGATGTTATGTTTGAGAGTGTTCTCTTGGATGGAGATACAGTGGATATGGATAGGTACGTCCAGTCTCTGGGGAATGATTTGAGGGAAGCAATGGCACTTGCTCAAAAACATGCCGAGAAGCAGCAGTCTAGGCAAGCTGAGGGGTATAACAGACGTTTGAAGGGCCATTCTGTGGAGAAGGGTGATCGGGTTTTGCTGGCTAATAAGGGAGAGCGAGGTAAGAAAAAGTTAGCTGACCGTTGGGAGGGTGCTGTCTACATTGTAGTGAGTAAAAACGGTGACCTGAACACATATGGTATACGTCATCCTGTCACTGGAAGGGTTAAGACTGTTCATAGGAACTTGATTATGCCTGTCAACTTCCTTCCTTTTGCCGTCCTGGGATGAGCCAGAGGCTGTGGCTTCTTTCCCGAGTGTAACCGATGATGAGGTGATGTCGGAAGATACAATCCAGGATGAGGGGAGTGATGGTAGAACTGCCCGGTGGGTTTCTCGTCTGCCTGAGAGCCACGTGGGGGATGTAGAAGATGACATGAATGAGACAGAGGTATCTGAATCAGCAGTGATGCTTGTGGGAGATGTGGACAATGACCAGTCACAGGTGGTAATGTGTGAGACGTCTGTTTGTGAAGGATCTGAGACCGACCTTGACAGATCTGATGTGGATCAGAAGGTTCATATTCAGTTATCATATGTCAGGACTCAGACCAGTCATCAGACACGACCACTGTTGAATCCTTTACTGGGGTAATAATGGACTCAGAGGAAACTGTTAGTGCGACCGTACCTACACGAGTGAGTGAGCCTGAGCCATCCATTGTGGGGTCTTTATCAGGTAGAGTTGGGGAGGTTCAGAGGGAAGGGATCCGTACTAGGTTGGGGAGGTTAATCAAGCCAGTTAACAGGTTTATTCAAACAATGTCCACACAAAAGCTCATTAAGATTTAACTAGCATTATGGATTGGAAGGGTTGTTTTATTTTATTTATTTATTTATTTATTTTTCTCTTTCTGTTTTTTTTTTTGCTGTCTGACTTCCTGGGAGTCATTTTGGTAGTTGTCGTTGTGGTTGTCTATGGTACTGGACGATTTTGTAACTTTGGGTGTAATCCGTGATATAACTATGTACATGGCATGTTTTTCTATGGTTAGATGAGGGAGTAGCTACCCCTTGTCTTTCCTAATCCTTTTTTGGATAGCGTTTCAGCTGATCGGCCTTTTGAGGTTCAGAATGAAGGGAGTACACCAAGTTACATGTGATACTGTTAGTGTCACTGACCGTAGCCACAACTTGTTTTTTTGTGTATATGACGGGTAATGTCCGATGTGATTGCTACCCATGATCTAGTGTAAAACAGTGGGGGTGAATGTAGCAATGACATGTTGTTACACTAGATTATGAACTTTTATTTTGATGTTTTGTAGGATAAAGCAGATAACTTTTATTTTGAAGGTGTAATTTGGGAATATTTGATTTTGCATTTGTAAGGGGTAATTTCCTGTTTTTATATTTCATTTTTACAAGGGATTGCGATGGTCATGTGTGGCCAAAATATTTTCGGTATCATTTGGATTTACATAGTGGCAATTACATATAAGTTTAAGTTAGTATTTTGCCCTGCTAAAAAGTTAATTAAATGGATTCTCCCGTTGTTGACGGAAGTTATTTTCCCGCGCCGTGTTCGCTCTCTGTGTTTTGGGACTCTGAGAGCGAAGGTATGTATTTTTCTGCTCCGCTATTTTATTTATTTTACTTGACTTTAATAATGTGCATATAGTATCTGTGCCTTATCACTGTTGTTATTGAAAGAAGTGAGGTTTAATGATGTCTTGTGTTGCAATTTTCATACATTCTGTAATTTATTTTTATGCCATACACTGTAAAGAACTGTTAGTCCGACACACTGAAGTAGAGTGAAAGTGCATTGTCAAAAAGACGCTGTTCCTCGTGTAGTGAAAGAGTGTTGTTGTTGATTTATAGGTGGTGACAATAGGAGGTGATCTGTATTGCTCACTACTGTGATATATTGCAGAATGGAGACCATGAGAGAAAAGAGGCGCTAATAAACCATCTTCAATTATCCTGTCGTTGTGGTGTCCTTAAATACCAACCAAGAAAATCAACACAACGCAGAGTGACACCCACTACACCAACACGTTCTCCAACCTAAATGACAGAAGAGGTTGTGTCTCAGTACCACCCATTACGACTCGTAGGTACGTATCGCAGCTGTGGTACAGTGGTGCTTTCTTCAAATAGCACACACTTATGGTTCACAGCTGTAAAAAAGGCTGCAGTTTCTGTGGATTTATGTCACAAAACCACTAACCTAGGTTTAGGGCAGAAAACTTCCTGGTAAGGTGTTATAACAGACAGTTTAAACAGTATGTTCCCAGTGGGTGTTGGCCTCCGCCAGGGTTGCCCCTTGTCTCCGATTCTGTCCTTCATGGACAGGATCTCAAGGCACAGCCAGGGCGAGGAAGGGATCCCGTTTGGTGACCTTAGAATTGCATCTCTGTTTTTTGCAGATGATGTGGTTCTTTTGGCTTCATCAGACCGGGACCTCCAGCACTCATTGGGGCGGTTTGCAGCCGAGTGCAAACAGTTGGGATGAGAGTCAGCACCTCCAAGTCAAGAAAAACGGTGGACTGCCCCCTCTGGGTGGGGAGAGAGGTACTGCCTCAAGCAATGGAGTTCAAGTATCTCGGGGTCTTGTTCGGCAGTGAGGGTAGAACGGAGCTCGAGATAGAGATAGAGACAGGCGGTTTGGTGCGGCGTCAGCAGTGATGTGGGCGTTGTACCGGACCATCGTGGCAAAGAAGGAGCTGAGCCTGAAGGCAAAGCTCTCGATTTACCGGTCCATCTATGTTCCAACCCTCACCTATGGTCATGACCTTTGGGTAGTGACCGAAAGAACGAGGTCGCGAATACAAGTAGTTGAAATGAGTTTCCTCCGTAGGGTGGCTGGGCTCAGCCTTAGAGATAGGGTGAGGAGCTCAGACATCCGGAGGGAGCTCGGAGTAGAGCCGCTGCTCCTTTGCGTCAAAAGGAGCCAGCTGAGGTGGTTTGGGCATCTGGTAAGAATCCTCCCGGGCGCCTCCCGTTAGAGGTGTTCCGGGCACATCCAACTGGTAGGAGGCCCGGGGAAGACCCAGAACACGGTGGAGGGATTATATTTCTCTCCTGGGCTGGGAACACCTCAGGGTCCCCCAGAAGGAGCTGCACATTGTGGCTGGGGAGAGGGGCGCCTGGAATGCCCTGCTTAGCCTGTTGCCCCCGCGACCCGGACCCAGATAAGCGGACGAGAATGGGTGGAAGGATGGATGGATGGATGGATGGATGGATGGATGGAGTTTAAACAGTAAATAGATGTATGTAAATGCAGACAGTGTAAGTAGTTACAAGCGTCATGTGATTACTGTAAATAACGTAAACAACATAACTTAAGTTAAAAATGGTTTACTTCTGGTTTCACACGGGACACGTTTTTCGCTACCTGTACACACGACCTAGATTGACATTTTTGATGGGAGAACAGTGTGAATAAGCTGCTGTACAAATGACGACAGTCTCCGCTCATTATACACTCTTTATGAAGTTTATTTTTATATGCTGTGATTCAGTAGGTTGCTACCTTGGCAGGGTCTCTCTTGTAAAACATATTTTTGATCTCAATGGGACTTCCTGGTGAAGTGAAGGAAAAACAAATTCATAAAAATGGAACAAGAACAACTTGTTGAGTCAGTCGTTGTGGTTTGTTTTTCCACCCCCTGCATCGCACAAAGACTTCACTTGGAGACTCATATATAGTAAAACAGTGATACCATGAGGCAGACTTAACATTCTCCTGTGTCTTTGTCCCGCTGTATAATATATATAATTTTGTTTATTCTCTTTACTTTATTTTGACTTTTACAGAGGCAAAGCATTTTTAGTACTTCCCACAATGAGTAAGCAGCATGCAGTGTAAAGGTGAAGCGTCACACCAATTTGTGGAAAATTGACATATTGGAGAGACAATTAATTGTTGAACCTTGGCAGAATGTGGAAATTAAGGAAGAAGATTAGGGCCAGGTAGGAGAACAAAATAATGACAGGAGGAAAATAAAAAATCATTATGCACTTTCAAAAAGTCAACTTCAATCTCGACATTTAAACTTTTTTTTCAGTTTGGTGAAATAGACTGCAAGCTACAATCTGATTCCTCAATACGTCTAATATATGTCTAAAGAAATCACACAAATGGCATAAAAGCTTATTTTCCCAAAACAAAAGTTGTAGTCGCTACTAAGAATAGCTAATTATGTGTCAGAGGATTTTAGTTCTACTCCACCCTTAAATATTTTGGTTATTGCCAGTGGTGGGAAAAGTATTAAGATCCCTTACTGGAGTAAAAGTACTAATACCACACTATGAAATTACTCCACTACAAGTAAAAGTCCTGCATTCAAAACTTACTGAAGTAAAAGTACAAAAGTATTAGCATCAACATGTACTTAAAGTATCAAAAGCAAAAGTACTTGTTTTGCAGAATGGATCAACTCAGATTGTTTTATAATTCTAAACTTATTATTACATTATTATCATCATAAATGCTTTATGTAAGCAGTGTTTTATTTTATTCAAGGTAGGATTAGTATTATCTTATTGATATACTGTTATGAGGTTTAATTTCAACAAATTTCTAATTACTTTAATTTGATTTTTTTCATGTTAAATCTCGACCTGTAAAGTAACTAAAGCTGTCAGTTAAATGTAGTGGAGTAAAAAGTACAATATTTGCGTCAAAATGTAGTGAAGTTGAAGTATAAAGTTACATTAAATGGAAATACTCAAGTAAAGTACATCTTCATCAAAATTGTACTAAGGTAGAGTACTTGAGTAAATGTATGTAAGAAATTACATTTTTTTGATGAAAATCAAGTTGTAGCTTGCAGTCTACCTAACTGTTCAATAGAAAACAATGTTCCTCTGATGACTTATTGACACAGGAACAACCGATCTGTCAATATCTTTCCAACTTTACAGAACACAAAAAGTTGACTTTATTCTCGTCATTTCAACTTTTTTTTTTCGTTATTTCAACTTCACTCTTGAACTACATAATGAAAAAAAAAATGTCCTTTCATTTTTTCTTTCTACTTCCTGGCCCTAATCCTGTCCCGTAGCAAATAAATGCCCACAGGGCAACATTTTTTTCCTCCGCCCATTTATTTATTTTATTTAACCTTTTTTTACCAGGAAGTCCCCTGAGATTGCAATCTCTTTTTCAAAGGAAGACCTGGCCAAGATTGGTTGCCAGTTACAAATTAAAATGACAGTGACAAAACATGGGAACGTATAGTAAAAACAGCAGAACCACTGCTGCTCATCGGTGCAGATTACACTCACCTGATCACTGCCACAGAACCTGTGAGGTTTGGCCCAAAGGGAGGACCTGTAGCCATTCGCACAGCACTTGGCTGGACGCTCCAGGGTCCAGATGGTTCACAGTCCCCCGCTGCATCATGCTACTACACCACCTTCAAGCCAACACCAGATGACATCTACCAACACGTTGAACGTCTCTGGCAGCTTGATGTGCTTCCATTCCGTAGTGAGCGGTTAACAGTGCGCTCCCGCCTGGACCAGGAAGCATTTGGCGTCCTGGAAGCACGCACGAAGAGAGTGAAGGTTTGTGACACACTTCGCTACGCTACACCTCTGCTCCGGGTAAAGGGTGCACCACCACTGAAAGCAGATGTTGAAGCAGTGATGCCAAAGCTACGCAGCACAGAGAGACGACTACTTAAAGATCCTGTCAAAGCTAAAATATATGAAGCAGAGATCCAGAAGCTTATAGATGGTGGGTGTGTCACAAAGCTCCAGGAGGGAGAGAGAAACAGCTCCAGTGAGTCATGGTTCATACCTCATCACCTCGTCCATCACAATGGCAAACATCGCCTGGTCTTTGACTGCTCCTTTAATTATCGTGGTCTCTCCCTCAACGAGCAGCTGCTCCCAGGTCCAACCCTCAGACCATCTCTCATTGGGGTCCTCCTGCGGTTCCGCCAGCACGCTGTCGCCATCAGTGGAGACATCCAAGCCATGTTCCACCAGGTTCGGCTTCTACCTGAGGACCGGCCGTTGCTGAGGTTTGTTTGGAGAAACCGGCAAAGGGAGAAGCAGCCTGATGTCTACCAATGGCAAGTTTTGCCATTTGGTACTACGAGCAGCCCGTGTTGTGCAACGTTTGCTCTGCAAAAACATGTCAAAGAAAGTGCTGCAGTCCGTCGAACAGTCTTTCTACGTGGACAATTGCCTTCAGAGCCTGTCAACAAGACGTAGTCCGCCAAGCTCCTAGTGGACAAGATGCGACAGTGTCTGGCCTTAGGAGGATTCGAGATTCGACAGTTGGCAAGTAACTTCTCATGTGTTGTCTCCCATTTGCCTTCCAGTGCCAGATCTGAAAGCACGGAGCTGTGGTTGGCTGACAAGAGTAACGATCCACAGGAGCCAGCCCTTGGTCTGCGGTGGTCTTGTCCATCTGATTGCCTCGGTTACAAGCCGAAACCTCCAGAGAGTGAGACTCCCACTATGCGATACATATATAAGGTGCTCGCCCGCCAGTACGATCCGCTTGGGATCATTATCCCGTACACTACACGGGCCAAGATCCTTGTCCAGAGACTGTGGGCAAAGAAGAGGAGCTGGGACGACCCGAACCTCCCACCTGACATCCTCCAGGCGTGGTCCAGCTGGGAGAGAGAACTCCCAGAGCTGGCCAACATCTCCATCCCTCGAACCTATGCACCACTGGAGCTTGCTACTGACACCACCGAGTACACTCTCCACGTCTTCTGTGACTCCTCTGAGCAAGCATACGGTTCAGTGGCGTACCTCACCACAAGAAGTGATGACACCGTCCACGTCTCATTCGTCATGGCAAGGTCGAGGGTGGCCCCAAAACGCCAGCAGTCAATGCCACAATTGGAGCTCTGTGCAGCGTTGACAGGAGCCCAGCTGTCCTCCCTCATTCACAAAGAGCTCACCTTGTGTATTGCCCAGACCTTCTTATGGACTGACTCCACCACAGTTCTCACCTGGCTGACATCTGAGTCGTGTAGGTTCAAGGTCTTTGTGGGAACCCGTGTTTCTGAGATCCAGGAATTGACTGCCTCACACACCTGGAGGTATGTGGATACAGCTAACAATCCAGCCGATGAGCTCACACGTGGCAAGATGCTAGCTGAGCTGGCAGCACCAAGCCGTTGGATCCAGGGACCAGCATTCCTTCGCCGTCCACCAGATGCCATCACGCCATCACGTCCTGACAGCACAGAGCCAGAAGATAGTGGTGAGTTAAAACAGAATGTGTTTTGTGCTCTCACACAGACAAGCTCACCACTCAACATCCCAGACATCACCAAGTTCAGCAGCTGGAGAGAGCTGGTCAAGGCTACTCAGCAGTCTCTTCATGGGGCGGCGGCCGACCCTGCTTTGCCTCTGTGTGACCTTCGAGACGCAGAAGTCCACCTGCTGAAGACCAGTCAAGCAGACTGCTTCTCTGAAGAGGTCAAATGCCTCAGAGCTGGCAGGCCCGTACCCCGCAGCAGCAGGCTGAGAACGCTAGCTCCAGAATTAGACCCCACAATGGGTCTTATACGGGTTGGAGGACGCCTGCGCCGTTTAGACAGCTCTAGCCCCACTGACATTCACCCAATACTGTTGGATCCACATCATACAGTTACCACGCTCCTCATAAAAGAGATGGATGCTCAACTACATCACCCCGGGCCCGACAAGGTGTTTGCTGAGATGAGGCGTTACTACTGGATCCTGCGGGGAAGGCAAGCTATTAAGAAGTATCAGAGAGCCTGCGCTGGTTGTATGAAGTGGAGAGGGAAGCCAGTGGTGCCGAGAATGGCAGACCTGCCCTCCGCCTGTCTGCGGCTGCTCAAGCCTCCATTCTTCTCAACCGGCGTGGACTGCTTCGGGCCATACATGGTCAAGGCTGGGAGGCGAAGTGAAAAGCGCTGGGGGATCATTTTTAAATGTCTCACGACGCGATGTATACATCTGGATCTGCTCACCAGCCTCGACACAGATGCTTTCCTCTTAGCACTGAGACGGTTCATCGCGCGGAGAGGCACCCCCTTTGAGATCCTCTCTGACCAGGGGACTAACTTCCGAGGCGCAGATAAGGAGCTGAAAGAGGCCTTTGCAGAGATGGAGTCACAGTTGCAGGAGAGGCTCGAGAAAAAACAGATTCAATTCTGTTTTAACCCACCAGCATCTCCCCACTTCGGTGGTGCATGGGAGCGTGAGATTCAATCAGCCAAGACATCCCTGCAAGTGGTTATAGGTACACAAGTGCTCCAAGAAGAGGTTCTGCTCACCCTCCTCAACGAGGTGGAAGGCATCCTCAATGCCAAGCCGTTAGGATATGTATCGTCAGATGTGGCCGATCCAGATCCAGTGACGCCAAGCATGTTGTTGAAGGGGCGGCTGGATGCCTCTCTCCCACAAGTTGTCTATGCTCCTGACACCCTCACCAGAAGGCGCTGGCGTCATTGCCAGATGATGGCCGACCACTTCTGGACTCAGTTCATCAAAAACTACTTACCCACTCTCCAAACCCGCCAGAAGTGGCGGCAACACGCAGATCATCTCCTCCTGGACACAGTTGTGATGATTATTGATCCTCAGCTTCCACATGCTCATTGGCCAATGGGGAGGGTGGTCAAGCTGAATGCAAGTG
Organism: Centropristis striata; assembly: GCF_030273125.1. Classification (NCBI taxonomy): domain Eukaryota; kingdom Metazoa; phylum Chordata; class Actinopteri; order Perciformes; family Serranidae; genus Centropristis; species Centropristis striata. Next base: position 18,585,920 of record NC_081528.1, on the reverse strand, counting down.
ATGATGGATGCATAAGGACAGCTGAAGTCAGAGTTGGCGAGAAGACTTACCTGAGACCAGTGGCTCGGCTGGTCCAGCTGTCAGCTCTTCCTGAAGATAATCCTGGTTAAAGGTAGCCTGGCTAACACCAGACCAAATCTCATTGGAGATTAGGTCTGGACACCTGCTGTTTATTTCTCCGTAGAGGAGGTGTGGTTTACGATCCTCCAGAGCCGTTTATTGGACGCTTAGAATGTCTATTAAAGCGTCTGTAGGTAGCTCTTAGCCAATCAGATCAGTTATACCAGATGACGTAGTAGAGCAACAGAGATGGATGTTTGTTGTGTGTGTGTCTGTGAGAGAGTGTTGCTTGCTGCTTTGCTTCTCCAGTTCTCACTTTCTGCAAGATTATTTATTTTCACGCTTTATTCCCCCTCATGTCATTCTGCCACACACATCCACTGATTTTATGGGCAATAAACAAGCTGCTGCGGGCCTCTCGGCGGCTCCGCTGTCCGCGGTAGCGAGGCTATTAGCCGCTATCGACACTAATAGCTATTAGCCGCTAGTGGCGCTAATAGCCGCTAGCGACGCTAATAGCCCCGCTACCATAACGCCGGTGATCTCAGCGGAGCAGCCGAGAGACCTTTCGCCTTTCAACTTTCGCTGTAAACTATTTAAAACACCATCTGCAGCTATAGAGAGTTTCGCGTCTGCAGCAGCAATGTTGGATCCGGAAAGCTTCCAAGTGCTGAGTAGTACGCGTCATCGTCTCACCGTCCCTCCCCGCTCTGTGATTGGATCCCTAAATCAGGGCTACGAAACTGGCCTACTTTCCAGACCGTCTGGAGGTTCGAAATTAAATTTGAGCGCGCAAGGCAGTCTGGGTATACCCAGGCTAGGTTAAAGGACTAATGTTGTGGGAATTTATGTTTGTTTCAAAATAGCCATGCTATTTAGGGGGCGGCTGTTATAAATTCCCTTTGTGGCCAGTACACCCTATTAATCTGTTAATTTGATTATATTGATAATGTTGATTTAAACAGGTTAATAATTTATTCAAGCACTTTTTAGTTCAGTCTGTTTGAGTCGGGCAATTTACAGGGCAGCTATGTTTTACGTTCGGGGGCCCTTAGAATCAGCATGTGTTGAATAAGTCTGTGTAATGACCTGCTGCTGAAAAAGTTTAATATAAAGAAGAAAAAGTCAAAACGGTGTCCTTATTCCCTAACCGGAGTACGCTCACGGGTGAAGAGTCCCAGCACAACACTTTCCCCTTATAGTTCTTTAATACACACATTATACATACAGAAAGGTACTGAATCCAACTCAGGAAAAACAAGTGCACTTTTCGGTAACATGGACCGTTTGAATTGCTTTATTTTTTAGGGTTGTCTATCTCAAGCAGGTTATGGCTGCAACTGAGATTAATCTGATGTTTTGATTGAATGAACCCAACTTCACCTCATGTCAGTCACAACTGAGTGTCAGGTGGAGATGTGCAAGAAGTTGCTTTTATCTCAGGGTGCTGGCATATATAGGCAACTTATAAATGTTTCTTTATCACAGCAACAACATACATCAAATGGAGGGTAATAAATGCATTTAAAAGTACATTCCCTCCATAGTAACATTCTAGATATAACCTTCTAGTAATATAATATGATCCGGTTGGTAGCTTCCTACGAGGATAGGAGGATCTGTGCCTCTGTGTGTGTGTGTGTGTGTGTGTGTGTGTGTGTGTGTATGTGTGTGTTAATAAGAGACCCTGAGACAATGACAGACACCAAGTCCTAATTAGGTTGTCATGCTGAGAGAGCGAGGGGAAGACAGAAAGAGAGAGAGGGAGAGAGAGCTTATTAAGGAGGATAGGTGTCAAGCTCTGGCAGGAAAAGGAGGTGGGAGGAGAGCAGGGGAGGGGGAGGATGAGGGGCTGAGGGGAGAGGGTGATGAGTGGGGAGGCTAAAGAGAATCGGGTGCAGATAAAAACATTAGGGTTGGGAAAGAAAGAGCATGAACAAGAAGCAAAATAGGAAAGATTGAGGAGAAAGAGGTGAAGAAGATGGAGGCAGCTGGGGAAGATGGTGAAGGAGGTGAAGGTATGCAGAGGAGGGAGACAAACAGGATCAAGTGGGGGGGGGGATTTATGACACAAAGCAGGAGGAGAGCTGCTCCTGTAGTGCAACCAAAGCTTCTCTAGTTTCAAAGGCAGATGATGGAAAATCTCTTTTTCTCTGATCAGCTTTGCTTCGGGAATAATTCTGGTGTCTCACTTTCATAGTTTTGACTCCTACGAAAATTACACGTGAAACTTGACCTTGAAGATGAAAAAACCTCTTTATTTCAGGTTCACTTTCTCACTACTCCCAGGGCTTTGGACCGCACATCAGGGCCTCAGTGGATCAATCATTTGTCATCACATATTGTATAAATATTGTTCCGTATACAACCATCTCTTCTCACGTGACTGAAGATGACAGCTGTCCTATCTTCATGCAACATATCCTCATGAAACATGGTCACATGGTTTAAATATGTGACAGTCACTGTTTTAAAGGGTTTAAACTAGGGCCGGGACTCGATTAAAAAAATTAATCTAATTAATTAGAGGCTTTGTAATTAATTAATCGAAATTAATCGCATTTTAATCGCATATAACTATTTGACCTGAGAAAAGTGAGAAGTAATTTTTTTTACATGGATTTTTAGTATATTTTTAGCATGAATAATGACTGAATACATAAGCTTAAGCAACAAAAATATTGTTTATTTTTGTTCAAGTCCAACAGACCAGTGCAATTTTTGCCATTAAGTGTAGCAATAGCATATTTAGAAACATAGTACATTTCAGAAATTCAGGTAGCCTATAGGTAGGTAGACCTTCTGTAAACTAGAATACTTTGGTTTTTGAAGTAAAACACAATCCACGCTAGTTACCACACTCGCCGCTAGCTGCTATATGTTTAGCATTGAGGTGATACTTGAGGCTTGATGTGCTGCGGTGACATGTGAATTCCTTGTTGCATAGCAACACAACCATGCTCTTATCGACGCTTCCACCCGTTGGTTTTTTGTAACAAAATGTCCCATCATCCACGGGACCAAGCAACTCTCATCAGCTTCTTCCTTCATGTTCACTGTGGTTTGTTGTTGTCTGAACTCATGAACGGTAGTTGGTGCTCCAGTATAATCGGTCCGCCTGAAACTTATCCAGTGAGAAACATTCCGTGGTGCAAAAATAAGTGCGATTAAAATGCATACATTTTTTGTTTTTTTTGTGTAATTAATTCATCTTAATTAACGCGTTAAAGTCCCGGCCCTAGTTTAAACATATAATGCTCATTTCCAGGTTCATACTTGTATTGGGTTTCTATTTAAACATTTTTACATGTTTTAATACTAAAAAAACAATAATTATCTTTCTCTGTATGTCTGAATATACCTGTATGGACCTTCTGTCTGAAACATTCAGTTTAAGCTCTGATTGACTTGTAAGAAGATCGTCTGAGCAAATAAACATAAAGCTAATGTTGAAAAATAGCTTTAATTTCTTTTAAGGTTATTCATTACTTTTAAAAAACCAACATCATGATACAGGTTCCACAAACATAGACTGCTCCTCGTGGATATCGGCTGACTGTAGGCAAAATATTTACTTTTCACATGTTTACAAGAGGGCATGGTTAAACTCAGTTCATTATGAACACACACACACACACACACACACACACACACACACACACACACACACACACACACACAATCTGCTCCCAGATGAACAACACTGTGAGCCTTGTTCTGGGCTACAAAGCCAACTGCTACACAAGCTGATACCCACCATCACTACCACCGTAGTATCAAACACACACACACACACACACACACACACACACACACACACACACACACACACACACACACATCCCTAAAGGACCACATAGGACTCAGGCCAAATTCTGCTGTAGTGCCAACAGCCATATTGTAAATATTCAATTTACTAAACTGGCAGCATTCCACAGAAGTAGCAGGGAAAATATGCAGGTGTACACACACACACACACACACACAGAGGAGACGTGTGGATATTCTGACCAGAACTCAAGAAATACAATGAAGTCATGCAATTTTTGAAAATGGATTGAAAAATTCAATACGCAACTGAATATATTCCATAAGTTTGAATTAATAATAAATATTCATGCTGAATACTACATTAAAAATATATTTTTTAAACAAAATTCATCTGAATTATTGATTACAGAGGGCAGCGGGCATTTTTTTTATTTCTCAAAATGGATCCTGACAAATTTCAAATAAAACTTCATATTCTCTTTATTCAAACACCAAAAACAGAGCTGCTATTTGCCACTGCAATGTAAACGGGCCACCTGGGTACAGACAGAACAGTCAGAGTCAGATATCTATTCCAAGGTTGTTCCCATGTGATGAAATCAACAATACCGAGACAACTCCAGGAGCACTGCTCCATGTCAGAGACGAGGCCAGAAATATTTAGTTTGCGTGCTGGTGAAACCCTCACAGTGTCTACTTAGTCTTAAGAAGCAAATGTGCTGTGGCTGGAAGTGAAAAACTTCAAAATAAATGTCTGTGTTTTGCTTGGTGTACTTTGACCTAGCTCCCATGTGGGGAGCAGAGCAGTATTTATGTGCTGCTCACAAAGTGTTATCAACAATGCATCCAGCTGAACCAGGAATAACCCTGAAATTGTGCAGCTGGCAGAATATAGCTTGTACAACGAACTTGTTTTTGATCATTTCGCCTCCTTTTTGACTCGTGACAGCGTCAAGCTATCGGTCAAAGTGTGTGTGAAGTGTTGGGTTACCTTAGTACACAGGTGTAGAATCCATTGTCTTCCAATTCAGCAGATCTGAACCAGATGGAGTCTTCCTCTTTACTCAGCCTGTGACCTGAGAAGATGATTGGCTCCTAAAGGACACATTACAAACACTGATTAGAGCAATATTAAAATAATAACTGAAATAATAAGATGCCTCAGGAATGAGTTCTTACACCAGGAAGTAAGTTAGCATTTTAGCTCCCTGGGGTCTGTCCTCTCAAACTCAGTGAGGATTTAAAAAAAATTTTTTTTTCTTTTTGTTAGATGCCTGAAATAAGGTCAGTGGTTAACACAAGCTGAAGAGATGTTCATGTTTTGTTTTATGACAAATATATGATATAAAACACATTTGTAAATAATAGAGGTGGGAGAAAAAACCGATACAGCACAGTATCACATTATTTATGTGTGGTAGTATTATATAAATTCATGGCCGCCGATTAGCGATATTTAGCATTTTTTAAGCGTCAGTATTTTCGTTGTTTTTTTTCTTCCGGAGGCCATATCGGGCTCACTTTTAGTAATATACCGGTATCATATAAACTAGGAGATCTAAGGAATCTATAGGCTCCATGTTCGTCAGGATATCGTGTCAGGAAGTTAGCGAAATAACGCTGCAAAGATTCGATGGTTTTAGCTTCATGCTAAAGACAATGGAACCAGGTATGTGACTCTGTGGCCACGTTATTTCACAGACACAACCGTATCGAAGCTTTACAGAGCAGTGAAGCTTAAAGTTTTTGAAAGTTTGATAAAATGCTGCAGTTGTTGTCGTCCATACATGTTTGATATCAGTTCAGTTCAGTTTGACTGAATACTTGGTCAGTCTGTGGGTTTGACTCTCATTGTGGAGAAATAAAAAGACTGAAGTGAGATGAACAGACTGAGAATTTTCTCTTATTGGACAAAACAATTTTTGATTGAATTTAATTATGGGGACATAAAATTCAGTTAAACAGTTAAATCAATATATTGCATCACAATACTCACCATATCGCAAAATGCTTATAATTGCAATAATATTGCATCGTGACTCAAGTATCGGGATAAAATTGGGCTGATATGGTGATTCACACCTCTAGTAAATACCCTCACTTGTGAATTTTGGAGTTTTTAAGTGTCCTTAAAAAGGCGGTTGTGTCTAAATGAGACTACAGTGGTTGTCCGGGACATTAAACGTCATCAGGCCGAACACGAACAGGAACTCTCTCTAGTCGCCTCACAGCCTCTAGTCGTGTTTTTCGAAGCTCTTTCAGACTCTTGTAGATTGTAGATTATGTTAATAAACAATGTTTTAGGCTACAGATTTGCTAGCTTGTCAAAACAGCTGGTTAGCTTGTCGGAGAGTGTTTAAGATAACAATAGTAGTGATGTGCCAATGACCCTCATGAACCATTTCTTAATGTTCTGACTCCACTAGATGGAGCTCTCTGTTCAACAAAGGGCTGAAAACACACTTGATTACCATTGCATTGCTTTACTTTTTCAATAAACCAAGGGTGCCATCTAGTGGGCTCAGAAAATAAAGCAAATGGTTCATGAGGCTTCATTGGCACATCACTAATCAATAGTGACGTTCAAGTCATGTGACCGTGGTGTAGGTCACTATAGCATAACATTAGATTTTTACTTCTGTCGGCGACATTAACGCTTTAAACATCATGTAAGTGGTGTTCATTTGTGAAGATTATCCTGCTGAACAAAATGTGTCAGCATCAGAAACGTGTGTTTACCACAGAGTTTGTTCTCTGCAATGATACAAAATCCAATGCAAAAATCCCATAGGAGAATTCTCACTAGACCCCATGGAGATGCTACTTCTGGGTTGGCCTACAAAAGTACATCATTTTGTTTCCTCTCTATGACCACCATTTAAATATGAGTATTTAAGACATAAAATCCCTCTTTCTCTCTGTAGTGGAATTACAATGATATGGAGCAGTAAGGAAATACATTAAATGTAAATCATCCCAAGATGCATTACGTAACAGAGCTACCCATAGGATTAGGTCTCAGAGATGTAAATTACATGTATCTTCAGGTTGGAATGTAATCCAACTAAATCCTGTTTTACCATTCAGATCTAATCCACAGTGCTGGGGAATGGGGACAACGCTTCATTATAGCACATGAGACCACAGCATGATTAATCAGCCGCTCTTGTTTCGGTGTATTAGCTATTAATCAAACACAAGCGAGCCTAAAGACAGTAAAGATAGATTCTTGGTGTCCATTTTCACACGCAATACTGTTTACAGTATGTACATTAACCCTCTTGGAAGCCATTAACCAGCTAATCATTATTAACTATTTTGGGATTAATTTATTTTGTCACATTTCCAGTGTGAAAACATTACATATAAAACCTGTTGAGTTTATATGTAGTAGGGCTGGGCAATACGCCAAAATCTTCATTCAATGTAAGTCATTTAATCTCTTATTGACATCATCATATTGCATGTTTACAGTTCATTTAATAAATACATGATCCATATGAAATAACCTCATGTTAAATTCTGTTTTTGTATGCTCCTGTGTGAATCAAATACTCAATATTTTCTCATTTAACAAAGTTAAAAAAAAGCACAAAAAGAGAGAAAAAAAGACAGTGAGTACAAGTGCATCTCAATAAATTAGAATATCATAGAGAAGTTTATTTATGTCAGTAATTCAATTCAAAAAGTGGAAATAACACATTGTATAGATCCATTACACACAGAATGAAACATTTCATGTCTTCATTTATCTAATTTATTCTAGTTATAATGATTATGGCTTACATTTAATGAAGACCTAAAATTCAATGTCTCAAAAAATGTGAATATTACAAAAGACCAATTTTAAAAAGTATGTTTAATATGTAAATGTTGTCCTCTGAAAAGTATGTCCATCTATATGACTCAATGGGGCTGTTTGACTTGAACTACTGGGGCTACACGGTTGTGTAGTGGTTAGCACTCTCGCCTCACAGATTTTGGCGTATTGCCCAGCCCTACCTACGGCTCTTCTGTGTGGACTTTTCATGTTCTCCCCGTGTCAGCGTGAGTTCTCTCCGGGTACTCCGGCTTCCTCCCACAGTCCAAAAACATGCACTTAGGTTTAATTGGTGACTCTAAATTGCCCGTAGGTCAATTTAGAGTCACTAACTGCCTGTCTCTATATGTCAGCCCTGCGATAGTCTGGCGACCTGTCCAGGGTGTACCCCGCCTCTCGCCCAATGTCAGCTGGGATCGGCTCCAGCCCCCCGCGACCCGGATGCGGATAAGTGGTTAATGGTAATGAGTGATGAGAGATGCAACTGTATGTTTATAACCATGCACACAAAAACAGTAATAAAGTCATTAGGTTTCAGACATTTGTCACAGTAGATGTCGCATAGAAGTGCTGTGCATCATCTGAAAAGATTCATCTGAGATGCAGCTCAGCACTGTGTCAAGTTGCTCTAGTCATGAATCTGAAAAAAAATAAAAAAAATCTATTTATTATAAGCAGACTCTAGAAGATCTTAAGCTTCTATTGGTACTACCCATGCTTTGATATCCTTTTGGGGAGAACACTGCAAAAAAGGTGTGTCTAAAAACAAGATAAAAACACTAAATCTGAGGGAAATGATCTTGCTGCATGGACAGATGATTTCACTTTACAAGTTTTTTTATAATTAAGATTATTAAATCTAGAAATAAGCATGTTGAACACTTAAAAAAAGAAATTAACTCTTAAAACAAGATACATTAAATCAGCGATGAACTGGCCCGAGAAGTTTCTTACCAAGATAAAAAAAAAAAAAAACTTTAGATTTAGAAGTGTTAGATAATTTATCTTGTTTTAAGAGTTCATTTCTTATTTTAAGTGTTCAACATGCTTATTTCTAGGTTTAATAAGCTTAATTTAAGAAACCTTGTCAAGTGAAATCATCTGTCCATGCAGCAAGATCATTTCCCTCAGATTTAGTGTTTTTAGACACATCTTTTTTGCAGTGTAGGTGAAATACTGTATTTGAATACTTCTGCATACTAGGGTCCCTAAACAGTCTCTCTGGAATTGCATAAATGTGATATCACTGGAAAGTTGAGACTCTTATGGATTCAGGGAGCCAAACCTTTGTCATGTGTTATGATGTTAGTTCCCATAGTAGCAATTTCCTTTCAGCAGTTTAGGATAATCACAGCCTCATGAAACTTTACAACCACAAACTGGAGACCTAGAGCATTCAGAGGATGTGTAGATGTCAAGGTCTATTGACAATAAGGGGGTTTCTCAGCACTTTACAGAACAGAAGTGCTCGCCATCCAATCGCTTGAAAACACATCACAGCATTTTTGTACGGTGGTCCAAAGGTCTTGGAGTATTGATGTAATTTTATGAAGGATTTTTAAAAAAAATCATTTTTATCCATTCTAGATAATAAAAAATGGCCAAATTCAGTAACAAATGTGTGTAACAAATAATATCAATCCAAAAATTGCTGCAACAACCATAACTAATGGAAATTGACTTCAGAAAGCCAAATATTAATGCTCTAAATCCTTTTCATTTTAAGATTAATAGTAAGCAGGGGTGGAAAATATTTAAGTACATTTACTCAAGTACTGTACTGAAGTACAGTTTTGAGGTACTTGTACTTTACTTGAGTATTTCCTCATATTTAACCTTACACTTGTACTCCACTACATTCTATTGTAGTTTAAGATTTAACCTAAAAAAAAAATATGAGCAATTTAAAATGATTGCGCATGTTTATAAATTGAACCAGATAGCAGCATATTAAGAAGTTAAAATTAGCCCTACCCTGACAACAAGTAAAATGCTGCTTGCAGAAATGCATGAAAAAATAATAATCCAATAGTATATTTAGAATATATTAAACAATCTGAGTGGGTTCATTCTGCATAATAAGTACTTTTACTTTTGATACTTTAAGTACATTTTGATGCTGATACTTTTGTACTTTTACTTCAGTAAGCTTTCAATGCAGGACTTTTGTAGTGGAGTAATTTCACAGTGTGGTATTAGTACTTTTACTGAAGTAAAATATCTGAATACTTCTTCCATCCCTAACTACTTCCATCTATATTTTCCTTCAGCATTGATATTTAAACAGTTTTTGTACCTGCTTGAGGACATTTGTTTCCCCTTTTTTTGTAGCCTTTTGAATATAAACTCTCACTGAGAGCAGAAATATCTATTTACTTTAGTTGAAATCAAATAATACCAAAACTGTGACATTAAAACTGTAGACAAAGCTCACAGAAAACTGGCAGAGTTTGATTTATTTTTATCTGCCTTTCTTTTCCACATCTGCTGTCAGCAGAGGCTAAACCACAGGCATCCATGGCAAATTTTAATACAATTGATTTAAGATTGAAACACTCTTTGTTCTAACAGATTTTTGTATTTACTGTCATGGTTACCTCAATAGCTGGTTAGCTAACCCACAATTAGCATTAGCTGTCACAGTCAAATCAGTTGGTTCTGTGTTGTTGTTCATTCAGCTCTTACCAAGGAGGTGTCAGTCAGACTGATAGTAAAAATATAAAAGGACTTGCTGTGATAGTAGCTACAACACTTTTAACATTTTTTTCTTTGGTAGCTTTCTTGCTACTTAGCTAGCTAGCTAGTTAGCTAGCTAGCTAAGTAGCAAGAAAGCTACCAAAGAAATTTTTTTTTATATTTTTATATAGCTAGCTAGCTAGCTAGCAAAAGACCAGAGTTGGTTTGGGTAAAATGAGATATCTTTTCTCAAGTTAAAGCATGATGTAAAATATGACATTAGGAAAATCGCAGTGGTGGAATGTCATTATAGGTACATTTACTCAAGTACTTAAGTACAATTTTGAGATACTTGTACTTTACTTGAGTATTTCCATCTGGGAGTGTGTCTATGTTCCCCTGGCCCTATGTTCCCCTCTTTGTATGAGTCTGTTACTTTTTCCACCATTACTGCCAAATTCCATGGCAAATAGACCATAGCCCTATTTTAAAAGCCAAAAACTGAACTGCAAAGTAACCAGAAAGTAGCTGCTGTGCAAATTTAATTGTGGGGCTGCTTGAGCTAAGGTGGGCCATGCGACGGTAGGCCTGCTGGCCATGCTGAGAGTCTACCGTAAAGATTGATAGATTACGGGGAACATAGGACCCTTTATCTGAAAAAGGGTCCTATGCTTCCTGGTATGTATTGCTACAGGGGAACATAGGACCCTTTTTGGGAAAAAACGGGGAACATAGGTCCCGGGGAACATAGGGATGACCCCTTTCCATTTTATGTGACTTTTCAATTCTACTTCATTACATTTTGAGGTAAATATTGTATTTTTTACTCCAATACATTTAGCTGACAGCTTTAGACCTGAATACTTCTTCCACCACTGATTGTAAGTAAGATAAAAATAACAAACATAAGCACCACAACAGATGAATGTTATTTGAATTAGATTATTTTTTGTTATTCTCAGTATTATCTTATTGTCAGCGATCTTACCTCAGCGTCTCCTTTGTTCTTGTACCAGATGAGGCGCAGCTTGGCGTTGGTGGCCATGGTATAGTTGGTTCGGATGTAGCTGTAGAACAAGGCACATTTGACCCGAACAGGCTCCCCGGCCAGAACATGGTACTCCTGTAGATCCACCGACCAGTCCAAGCATCCGTCCACTGTGAGGAGACAGAAACATATTGATATACAGTATATACTCCAAACACAACTCTGATATAAACTGCAGGGGGGAGAAACATTGATGGAAACAGAGAACAGGTCTAGAAAACTAAAATAGGTTGGGAAGCAAAACATGAAGAATCATCAAAAACACTTTTTTATAACTTCATACTTTATATGTGAGAGAGAATGGGAGACAGAAGGAGAGAGTCTGTGAGTGACAGGCAGATTGTTTTATCTTGTTTCTTTGGTGATATTGTTCTTTACCTCCAAGGCAATAAAACATTGAATATATATTTGAGAAAGTATGAGTGTGTTGCCTTTTGTGAGCATGTTGGCTGGAGTTTAAAAGAGATGCATCAAGAAAATGTGATACTTTATATCCTGTATGTCACAGGCATAAACAGAAATAGTGATATTAACAAAAACATATTAGTTTTCTTTGTTTCAATTTCATTCTACAACCAAATGTTATTTTGTTACATTTCCAGTGTGAAAACATAACACATAAAACCTGCTAAATTAATATGTAGTAGTATAAATGTGTCCAGAATACCAGTTATAATGACATAAATCATAAAAAAAAAAAAAAAAATGCAAGTTGAATTTCTCTGATAAATACATTTTTTAAATTGGGATAAAGTGGAATTCAACACTTTTTTTAAGAAATCAGTCTCAACATGCTATACACATGCATTTCTACAACCTCGACCTCTCCTGTCCTCTCCTCTGCTCTGTGTAAACAGATTTGTCACATAAAAGTCCGTCTCAGCAAAATCATGGCTTCACAGTGTCACTGAGGAGCACACTATTTTCTCATTTAATAAAATAAGAAAAGTACAATATGAAAACTTTCAAGTGAAATTATGGAAAGAAAAAAATACAATAACTTTACAACCATGCACACAAACACAGTAATAAAGTCATCACCAAATGTTTGTCTTTCTGTTATTTATACCTGATATGTTGTATGAAAGTCAGAAAAAAGGGTAACAATTAAAGAAAAAGTGAGAAAGGTGTGACAAAAGAGATTCAGAGAAATGGAGGAAAAAGGGAGGAGGTCGAGACCAGATGAGGAGAGAGAACAGGAGAGAGGAAGTGCTGTGATGTCGGGGTGAGAGGCGGTCGACTGGAACGAACAGAAAACAAGCTGTAGATGAAAGACAAGTAGGAGCTGGTGAGACGTAGAGGTCAGGACGGGAAATGACAAGGAGCTTTCCCAAATGGACTTCCCTCCTCCTCTTCTCCCCCTCGCCCATCTTCTCTTTTTCTCTTTTTTCTCTGTCCTTTTGGTCCTCTGACTTCTCTTTTCTTCTCTCACGGTCTGAGGCTCAGATAGACTGAAGCCTTCAGGCACTTGCCTACAGCCTGCAGCAATAAAGCCTCTGGATCTGTCATCTGCCCCAAAAACACCTCCTGTGCCTCACATCTTTATTATTTTCCTCTATGGTTGAATATGATTAAAAAACTGGCAATAACTAGTGTTTGTTTTCCAGCTCCTTTGAAAAGTAAAGCACCATAATTCATATATAAACCAATGTCACTGTGAGCCAGGAGGCGTAGCTTATTGCCACGCATATGTACATTTTTTCATAGGTGGCGACCTCTAGTGGCCACAGTCGATATGACAGGAGCGAAGGAGGTAACGGAGCAGCAAAGTCCTCATAGGGAGGAGGTCGGGTGGCACATTGGGTCCGAAAACGCAGAACTTTGACCCAGATGACTGATGTTTTATGTTTATGTTAACGTTGTTTTGAGTTCTGTACATTAGGTCATTTCCCATTTATTCTACATCATGTATTTACGCACCAAAGTAATACGAAAATAATAAGTAATTAAAAAAATAATTAGTTGGTAATGATTTTAAACCAAACCATTATCTTTTTTTCTAAACTTAACCAAGTAATTTTAGTGCCTAAAACTAACCAAGTAGTTCAATTTCACAACATTAACCATGTGACAAATTCACAGTGTCATATGGAACAATCATATAATTTAAATCAAGTATAAAGTCACACGGTATAAAATGGAGGTCCTTATAACCGTAGAGCTTGTTTATTATTTTCATTATTAATGATAATAATAATAATAATAATAATAAGGCTTTCAGGGTACACAGATGCTTTACTGTTAAAATGAGTTAAAGATAAAAACAAACAAACAATCAACAATGGTCACACATTAAAAGCAGTTCTGAACAGGTGAGTTAATCATCAGATTATTAGTTTTTCCTTCGCAGCTAAAGCTGGATCTGCAGGACTTTGCATCATGCAGATGTGCCAACATGTGAAGGCTACAGGTTAAAAACCTCCGCGTTTGGAAGTACATCATTTTAAGTTTTAAGTTCAATATTCAGACATTTGACTTGGTTCAGGTAAAGCTTGACAGATGTTGCACAGGTGTTATTTAGATTTACAGATTACAGATTTATTTCATTTTTTCGATGTTAAAGGAATTTGTTCATGGAGTAAATTAAAAATGGTGAGCTGAAGTAAGGGGCCGTATCAAAAGTGCAAGCAACACGACCATGTTGACGAACATTATATTTCTATTTAGACCTTCCACCAAATCATAGAAACACTGCTTAAAAAAACAAACAAAAATGAAAATGAATCATTTTGTCACTCACATTGATGCTTCAGACCAAGTTTTTGTTCATTTGGTCCTCCGACCATTATAACATGCATTTATATTGGCCTATATTAAGAGAAACCAGAACATTAACTCTTATGGAGCTTTAATTTACACTCCTTTTCTAACTCCATCAGGTATAAGCCTACTTCCTATACATATCTGAATACTGTAATTTATATTCTTTTAACATAAACAAAAACAAATCCCTCCGACAGTGTGCAGCCAGAAGTCAGACGTGTGATCCTATGTGTGGATCGTAACCGTGGCTACCGCTGTAAGTCAATGTACACATGTTTCAGCAGTCTGTAGAACGTGTCAGGTGTAATTTGTGTTGAGTTCAGTCACATCCAGAGATTTAAACATTTCATTTGCATGAGTTTGTGGAGCAGATTTACGACCACGCGCTTAATTGGTTACATTTATAGATTAAGCAATATGCATTAAGTCATACAGAGGCTGGAGAGATTAACTGTAGTATCAACACCAAACACACACACACACACACACACCGAAGCAGATTTATTGCACACACAATCATTCTCTCACTCTCAAATGATTTAATGCTTATTCACGTCTCTCTCTCTCACACGCGCACACATGCACACGCACACACACACACACACACACACACACACACACACACACACACACACACACACATACAGTATTTAACAACAGTCATTCAATCATTGACAAGTTTGCCACATATTCAGAAGACTACAGTCATAAAAACTAACTATGTGTATGTGAATGTGTGTGTTTGTCAGTTTTCATGGGATTAAGAGAGGTTTAACTTGTCTGTGTGTGTGTGTGTGTGTGTGTGTGTGTGTGTTGAAAATTAAGTAATGAATAGACCAGCCTGACTTTGTGGTTGTAAATTAATGAGCTGACACAAATTGAAGGTGTGAGTGCAGTCTATTCAACACCTAACACAGAGGATCTTACACACACACACACACACGCACACACACGCACACACACACACACACACACACACACACACACGTGCATACAGATGCACTCAGGGCATCAAATTAATAGAAAATCACATTAGTTTGGGCTGCTGGACTAATGGCGTTTGTTTTAGACAATGTTTAACACAGGTCACACACACGCATACACACACACATCCATATTCACACTGTAACACATCAGAGCGACGGGGCCATATGTAGCTACAGGTCATAACCAAAGCAAACTCCTATAATTCATTCATCACTGTGTCTGCTCGTGCCTGTGTGTGTGTGTGTGTGTGTATTAATCTGTGTAGGTGAGTGTATGTGCATGAGTGGGCGTGTGTGTGTATAAGCCTGCTGTATGTGTGTGTGTTTGTGTGTGTGTGTGTGTGTACAGGAGAGTGCAGCTGTGTGTGTCTGAACACATATTAAATGTGTGGGCGAGGTGTTAGCATGGCCAGATATATCATTCCCGTCAGCTCTATTTGCATATGGATGCTTCCAAAAGGCAGAATGAAAATAACCCTGCATAAATGGCAAAGTTTCACAGTTTGGAAAAGTGCAAAGAGTTTTTTTTGGGTAAAACACATTCAGACTGAGTCACAAACCTAAATAGTAGGTTACCGGTATACTACTTCTATTTTTGCATGTGGCTGGTACACTTTTATCATCAGTGTTTCTCCAAAAATAAGAAAATATAAAACTGTTCATCACTTCCTCTGTAATTCTGATATTTGATATATACCATATATATACAGTCATGGAAAAATGATTAACCCACCCTTGTTTTCTCTTTGCTTTCTTGTTCATTTTAATGCCTGGTACAACTAAAGGAACATTTGTTTGGACAAATATAATGATAACAACAAAAATAGCTCATAAGAGTTTAATTTAAGAGCTGAAATCTAGACATTTGAGACATGTATGGTTCTCTTGACAATGATTTTGGTATTATCAAAAAAAACATGGACAATGGCGTAAAATTAAACTCTTATGACCTATTTAAACTCTTATTGCCTATTTTGTTGCATGTGTAGATATGTATAGTGTGTAATTGACCTTTATAATGTGTTATTTCCAGTTTTTGAATTGAATTACTGACATAAATAAACTTTTCTATGATGTTCTAATTTATTGAGATGCAACCTTTGACTCTTCTGCGGCACAATGAGGTCACCATGTTGGGGGGTCAGACTCAGGGAGAAATGAGGGGACTGAGTGGTGATACAGGGCCCTGATGTGAGGAGGGCACACAAAGAGAATGATGAATAGTTGTGGATGCCTGAGAAAAAACTTTCTTTCACTTGAGGGTGTTTTAAAGGTCAAATCATATTTTCTTGTAGCCTGGCTAACACCAGACTATATCACAAATGAGATATAATCTGGATACCAGCCATTCATTTTTCTGTAGAGGAGGCGTGGTTTAAGATCGTCCAGAGCTGTTTATTGGGCGCTACGAATGTCTATCATAAGCGTCTGTAGGTAGCTCTTAGCCAATCGTATCAGTTATACCAGATGGCATATGTAGAGCGACAGAAATTCAACGAGGAAGCATCGAGGAAGAAGATGACTGATGTTTACATAGCCAGACTAGCCCATCTCTACTTTGGGACTAAAATGCTCAATTCTTCTTCTGCAATGTTTTTTTGCAGCATGTTCTAGTTATGGCTGCTCTATAGTTTCAGCTCACAGTCTACCGGCAGTGTGTGTGTCTGTGAGTGTTGCTTGCTGCTTTGCTTCTCCAGTTCTCACTTTCTGCAAGATTCTTTATTTTTACACTTTATTCCCCCTCATGTCATTCAGCCACACATCCACTGATTTTATGGGCAATAAACAAGCTGCTGCGGGTCTCTCGCCGGCTCCGCTGTCCCCCGGCTCGTAGCGAGATCACCGGCGTTACAGCAGTGAGCGGTAGCGGGGCTAGTGGTAGATTAAATCCTGTTGGAAGCAAGGCTAAAACAACCTTTTTGGTGGTGAAACAGGAGTGTAGAGTTGTTCTTCTTTTAAAATCAACTTTCGCTCTAAACTATCTAGAATACTGTCTACAGCTAGATCCAAAGAGAGCTTTGCATCTGCTGCAGCCATGTTGGATCTGTAAGAAAACTACAAAACTACAAGCTTCCATCTATCCAATAGTATGCGTCATCGTCTTAAGGTCGCTCCCCGTTCTGTGATTGGATCCCTAAAACAGGGCTAAGAAATGGCTATGGACACCAGACCCTTTCGCAGTTCGAAATTAAATTGAGCGTGCAAGGCAGTATGGGTATACCCAGGTTAATTTTCTTGCATAAATAGCTAACATTTAAATGTATTTAAGTGGGACACTACCTTAAAGACTACACATTGCATGACCTGAATATAGTTTGTTATATGTTTTATGATATGAAATAGGTGGAGGACGGTGCTGTGGTTTGTGCAGGGTGCAGCACATTTAGTTCAGGCCTGCCACTCAAACACAAAGCCCTTCAGAGCCTCCAGCCTGTCTGCACGCCTCCCACAATCCCCTGCAATACCACTACAGCTGCTGCCATAATAATAGCTTGACCTGACCCACCCACACACACACACACACACACACACACACACACACACAGGTAATGATCCCCGCATTCACAAACAGGTACATACCAGCACACACACTCACAAAAAACATAGAGGAAGGGAGTCAAACACACACACAGAAACGGGTCGCACAGACTAAAATGATACGGAGAAAACACACACACATGTCTATCACCACTGCAGGGCAATTTACACCCAGGTGAGAGGGAAAGAAAAGGAGAGAAACAGAGGAGAGAGAGAAAGAAGGTGAGAGAACGAGATTAGAATGAGTGGAGAGAGGGAAAGTACTCGCCATTTTGCCCAGTGTTTTGTGCTGATGTTCAATTTCGGCACACAGCCGACTTGATGGCTACTGCTTTTCTCTAAACACATTTTATGAGAATAGACTTTAGCCTAGATAGAGCTTTATATATGAGGCGGGAGGACACACTGTACGTGTGTGTTTGTGTGTGTGAAAGGGAGCTAGAAGAAGCATGAGAAAGAGAGAGAGACGGAGTGTTTGCCGTTTTCAAAATGACTCCTCAAAATTAGTTGCATAGACCAGTCTACACCCCACACACACACACACACACACACACACACACCAAAGCAATCTATTTTGTGTGCTGCTGTATGAATATGGTAATGCATGTGCGGGTTATGGCCTTCATTCAGTGCTATGGAGTTACAACAGCATCTATCAGTATACAAGGCATCTGGCACCGCACACACACAAGGACAACATACACATATGCAAGCATATAACACACACCAGCAGTAAAAACACACACACGAGCGTCTGCGCTGAATAAATGGAGTTGACCACAATCTGCCCTCTGTCTAATGCTACCAAACAGACTGAAATGTATTCACCCTCACATGAGAAAACACACACACACACACACACACACACACACACACAAACACACACAATCGCGAGAAGTCTTTCAAATAACCCATATTGTTGAACAAAAGAAAGAAATAAGTGGTGTTTATTAAAACCCAATTTGCTGCTGCAAACACACAGACAGACAGACAATGTCAAACTAAAATTTTCTCCTTCCACTCACAGCCACAGCAGGTACAGCCCATACAGTCTGTGGTGGGGTGTATTTGATAGCAGTTCGGTATCTTGATCCGATCTGATTTCACAATTTGAGGTGTCTGGATTGGGAAGCATTGACATTTACACAGTCACAGTTCCATGGACACTTGGTGAACCTGCAGCATTGCTGGTGTAGGGGTTGGATTGAGAGGAACAGCTCACTGCTGCTAAAATAACCCATCAAATGTCCACTTTTCCTTCCTTTTAAAGGAATGGTGGTCCATGTGATGGACCACAGACAGGACAACACTTCACACTTCAACTCATGGGGTCACCATTTGTGTATGTTTTGTCTGCTCTATTTTTATACAAATGTAATATTTTCAAGCTGGAGACATATTCTTCCAGAAATGTTCAAGTGTTGTGTGTCCAAAAAGTCTAAATAATTGGTTTACTAAATATATTTCCTCCAGTGTAACTTCAATTTAACACGACCAGCGACATCTTTCCTGTCCTCCCGGATGTAGTTTTTGTGGCAGCAAAGCTTTGGACTTCTATATCACTAAATGGTCAGAGTGTCCTGGAACAGAGTGGACTATCTTAAAGGGAAGAAAAATGTGCTTTGATTGGTCAGACTGGAGGCCATTCCACCACAGTTAGAGTACCATTTCCAACTGTGTTATAGCTCTGCCATGTGGCTCTTGAAAACATTCACTGAGCTTGTGCCATGTGCGGCTGATTCATGAAAATGAACCTCAGCATGTCAGTTGTGAAATATATTTAAACAGTGGTTGCTTGGTTTTGTATATTGGGTCATGAAACAGAATGACAAACACAAGTGAAGAAGAAGAAAGTGGAAAAATAGGAAATTTAGAGGATGAGGGAGTAGTTTTGACTAACAGGACTTAATGAAAAATAATGAGTGCCATTTCCCCGAGAAGCAGAACACATTGGCCTCCATATTAACCCTAATAACACCTGAAGATGTATATATATGCTTGGATGAATGGACAGATGGAGGGAGGGACAAAAGGATGATGGAGAGGAGGACCAAAGGAGGCACATGTGTTTGAGCAAAAGAGAGTCATATCAGGAAAGATAGTAGGGAAGTAGGTAATGTTTTCCCTTATCGAGTTACTTCTCATTGAATAATGATAGGGGAAACAAAGATTAAAGGGAGGAAGATGAAAAGCGGATGATAAGGAAAGTTGTTTGTAGCATTAGAAACAAAGATAAATCAATGTCAAGTTAAATGTGGCGCCTTGGTATAATTACAGGAATAAATTAGATCTGGGAGGCGATGAATGATGAGCGAGGTCGTACAGGTAATGTTGGTGTTTCTAAAAATTAAGACCATATATTTCATCTAAGCAAATGCTTCCTAGTGCAATAAGCATTCCTTTTTATTTAGATAAAAATGTTGGAGCGGTGCCTCCTCTGACCTTTCAATACCTCCCCCATCTGCTACTGATACGAAGATACAGGAAGCCAATGCCTTAAACCTGCATTATTTCTAATGGCCAGCAGGGGGCGACTCTACTGGTTGGGAAAAAATGTCTGATTGTATAGAAGTCTATGAGAAAATGACTGTACTTCTCATTTGATTTTCTCCAGTACACATTCTGACCATGATTATGTTATTTGATCCCATAGACACCCAATAAATGAGCCAAGATAGCCTCAAACTGCTGTTTGACAATGCAGTTTTGGCTACACCAAATGCACAACAAAGGATTGTCCTAAGGCATTTATTAGTGTCTCACTGGAATTCCCCAAAACTGCTGGATCTTCAAACAAATTTAACAAAAAAACTAATAAACATACATTTAACTGTACCATGTGATCAGGGTAGAAGATATGCACAACCATTGTTATAGCTGGATAGCTGTATATTTGGTTTTTGGTATGTCCTTGTTCTCATCTTCAAACTTTGACCCTTTTACAGCATGTTTCAGTTCCTAAAACTAGTGATGTGACAATGAAGCCTTTATTAATTTTCTGACTCCACTAGATGGAGCTCTCTGTTCAACAAAGGGCTGAAAACACACTTGATTACCATTGCTTTAGCCTTTTTCAATAAACCAAGGGTGCCATCTAGTGGGCTCAGAAAATAAAGCAAATGGTTCATGAGGCTTCATTGGTACATCACTACCTAAAAGTTAATTGCAACAATCTGTCACCAAAAATGTCCTGTTCAGTGTTTGGTTGTACTAAAAGACTTTCTACGGAGTCAGCTGTTGGCAAGTTTGCATTGTTTTTAACTAGCCGAAATTAGAATTACAATGGATTTACAGTTACGTGGATTATGGATGCATGTTTCTGACCAAGATAGCTAGTTGAGTGTTACATGGTGAATTTAGTGTTTAGTGCTATACTCATAATACCTTGCCCAGCCAAGCCCTTAACCTCTGTAACCTTCCCAGCTTCACCATCTCATCCAAATATGGTCAACAGTGGCCCCAAAAACCCAAGATGGCCAACAAGCCAAACTCAAGGTACGTCCACACCATAAAGCAAAGCAGCAGGAAGAAAGAAGTATGAAAAATGGAAGAAAAATGGATTGAAAAAGGATGAATCAAGTAAGTGGGAGAACACACACACACACACACACACATATATATATATATATATATATATATATATATATATACATATATATATCATTTAAAAAGCACAACTGCCAAATGACAAGCCAGGCAAGCAAAACAAAGACAAATGGAAGATGACAACAGGCACATCAAAGGACTGAATATAGCTTGAATTAATTAAAAAAACACGTGGGAGGACACAAATACAGTCTGATCAATTGAGACTTTGACATTTTCGTCTCCGTTATTTAAAAGGCAAACAGGTCAGGAGATGAAAGGAACCAAAGGAAATGATGAAGGCAATTAGCGTAAGAAGAACATGTTGTTACATACAGAGCGGACGATCAATCACCTGCATCAAAGCTGAAACGTATACATGTCCATTTTTTTCAGCTGATTTGTACATATTCTTTTATATTAAGGACATTGTTATTGCCTTCCATTTGTTTCTGATGTATCAGTTGGGTAGAACAACAGCCCAGCTTCCCTTTGTTGATCATTAAACCTGAATCTAATCTCGGCTCGCTGGAAAGGTTTATATGCAGAGGAGCGATGATATATTTTATGTTTATACAGATAATGGTTGTTTTTATTACTTGTTGAACTCAGGAGCATTTCACTTTCTGCTGTGTTTCAGGATTAATGAAATGTGTTTTTATCGGGATTATGATCATGTGCAGGCTGAAGAAATGTGTGTGTGTGTGTGTGTGTGTGTGTGTGTGTGTGCTTTGAAACTTAGAGTAAGGACAAAAGTTGTTTGTTGAAACTCATGTGTGTTTATGTATTCCTGACAAGCAGCATGGTGTGGTCAGGTGATTAATGACTGTTGTCTCTGAATAACAAAAGAAGACGTAGTGTTAGTTGTGGGCGAGTCTCTCAAAGGGCCCGCTGCCACCTGCAGGCTGAGGGTCAGGTGATCGACGGAGACACAGAAAGGAACTTTTTGATAGCCTTGCTAGCTTTTCTACTTTAGAGGACTGATCACACAGAGACATCGCCACAGACAGGGCCACTTTTAAGAACTATACTAGCCTATATATTGGCACAGTAAGCTGAATTATAAACTCACAAGAGTTTATCTGCTGCTCATACAACTCCACGCATGCATTTACCAATTACTGTTTGAAAAAAGAGCTTTGAATTATCCCATTTAGACCTAAAACGCCTGGGAAAAAATGCCTGTAAAACCTCTGGGCAATTTTAAAATAACCCCTTAAAACCTGAAGTTTTTCTGGAAATTCAACAGAATTGTCAACGCCGACTAAATAATAGATTTTCCAGCCTCCGTAGCAGATAGAAATGAAATTCAAAAAGTATTTGAGAGCTTATAGCTGTTATATCTGAGCTCCCTCCGCTATAGTCGTCTTCTGCCATGATTTCAAAGTTCTGGAAAAGGAAATGATGCATTGTGACACTCCCACAATCTGATAGTCTGATGCATTTCATTGGCCAAGAGACCGAAAATAGGTGGAAATAACTACAAATACTACAAAACGACGTATCCGCTTTCGCGGCTTTAATGGTAGAATAACGCAACAGCTCCCCCGGTTTTAATGGTAGAAATGCGGTCATGATTTCCTGGCTTAAATGGGTTAAATAGTTCATTATGATTAAATGCAGCCCATATCAACCTGTCATTTGCATGAATCTACTGACATAAAACAGTATGTGCTCAAGTTATGTGTGTCTAGCTTTTTCCTGATTTGAATGGCTGCTAGGGCAGACAGTAGCCATGTTTCCATTAAAGTTGAAGCAAATTTTGATGCTATATTTTGAAATGTCACATTAAAGAAAATGAGAATTCGGGAAGTTTTTATCAACTGGTTTAAAGCAAATAAACAAAGCTGAATCCACTTACTTTAGCCAGAAGATGGCAGTGTAATGTGTTACTGTAGGGTAATCTCTCAGTTAAAAAGTAGAAGAAGAAGAGATTGAGCAATAGAGAAAAAAATATCAAGCAGAGGTCGCTTATCAGACAACTTTGACCACACATGAGAGAAAATATGTCTTCAGGAATTGGATTAATAAATAAGAACATATTTCGCAAAAAGCGTTTCCATCTCCTGTTTATTGCATTTAACAAAAACACACCTCAAGTGAGCGTAAAAACTTTTATGCGCTTTTTAAAAATCTTTTTAAAATTTTGTTTTGTTCATTGTCAAATTTTGATGCGCATTTTAAAGATTCAGCTTGATGGAAGCACCAAAATTCGGGGAAAAAAACTTTTTAAAGTTTTTACACTCACTTGAGGTGTTTTTTCTCTATTGACAAGAAGTGTGTCTGTTCTGCAAAGTTGCGAATAGTTTCATTATATGGGCATCTTACAACTGCTAGAAATATGTGATGTGCGTGGATATAGAGAAGCGAAACTGAGAGATGCCATACCATAGGAAAGCAATGTTTTTTTTAGCCAACACAGTTTTAGCAACTCGTCTCAGTACACTGTAAAAAAAAAAAACCTGTTGTTTTTAAGGAAAAAAACGGCAGCTGTGGTTGCCAGAACTTTACCGTAATAAATACGGTTCAACTTTTTCTAATATTACAGTAAAATTATATTAGCACTGTTGATTTCAGGTTTAAGATTGCCATTTTATTCCATATTTTACCGTAAAAAATAAAAAGTTTTTCCATCAAAAGAAACACTGTTCTGCCATACTGCCATATAATTGACAAGAAAATACTTTATAAATGAAGCATAAATAAAATATTTTACCATTAAATATTACAGTATATTTTGTTAGAGATATGGTGTTTAGTCCATTTAACAGTGAGGAAAAGTATTTTTGCAAAAAATAAGAGTATATATATTTGTTACAAACACCAAGGTGCCAGTGTATTTTACAGTGGAGTAATGTATTTTTCAAAAAGAAAATGTTTACAGTGTTTCATTGTTACTGAAACTGAATTAACCCATTTATCATTTTAAGGTCTTTTACTGTCATGGTTTAGCAGTTTTTCACCGTAAAATCTACAGACATTTTTTACAGTGTAGTCAGTGAATAAGTGCAAATGTCAGGACAGTGTCCTTGTGGAAGTGTCAGTTAATCCCCATCAACAGTGCTAGTTCTGTCAGCACTGTTCCCATCCTGTTCGCTCTGAAAACGTAGTCACTACCCATAGTGGCAGTTTGGCATTATTAGCCAGTCATCTAGGTGAGTGTCAACTAACCCCCATCAACACTGTTAACTCTGTCAGTAATTCCATTTCAGCTCATCCACCTCTATGTTTGCTTGTTCGGTCAGATGTAGAGCTGGTTGCAGCAGAATTCAGCCCAGACTGAATGTCAGTTAAACTCTGAGAGCCGTGTGAAGGCAATCCCCGCTCAGACTGAATTTCAAAATCTTCATACAGCACCTCCAAGGGCAAATCAATGTAGGCCTATGTACTTTTCATTATTTGCATTAAAATGTTCTCACATAATGTTTAATCTGCAGGTCTGTAGTCTGACAGAAGATTGTATATGTAACAGTTTTATCACTGATTTTTATGTCTTACCCAACAAAAGAAAAAACAAAAAGGTTCCACCTGATCTCCCTTTCTCAACAAAAAAAAATATATAACAACAAAGCTGCAGAGGAGAAATATAATTTCATCCCACTGACAGACATTCTCCTTTGTTTGCAGAAACAAAGATTTTAAGATTCAACACTTGATTACACAACCTGCCTCGCTGGAAATGTTTCCGATGCTCCATCAAAATGACAGGCACGAGAAAATTCAACTTTGAATACATTTCAGAAATTCTCCTCTAAGCAGAACAAAACCACTTTCAAGCTCTGAAAACATTGTCCTCTGTCAAACTGCTGCTTTGTGTCACTATGGGTGTGCGTGTATGTGTGTGTGTGTGTGTGTATATATATATATTTATATATACACGTCTCCTGCCCTCTCCATTTGTCACTGTGTCGATGGAGCGTGCGGCACAGTCACTCCTGCATTTGTCAGTTCTCCACACACACACACACACACACGCGCACACACACACACACACACACACACACACACACACACACACACACAGGGTCCCCTTTGCTTTCTTCCTGCCTGTCATTAATAAAGAGAAGTAACTGCACACCTGTTCACTGACAGCCTCCTGCAGAGAGAGAGAGAGAGCTGGCTGAATGTGCATGAGAGTGTGACCAAGGTAGAGCTTGACGAAGGTAAAGGGAGACGGGATTATTGGACTTTGGGAACATAGGACCGAGGGAACATAGCATAGGGCCTTGGGAGCATAGGACCTTGGGAACATTGCACCTTGGAAACATTGGACCCTGGGAACATAGGGCCCTTGGAAGATAGGACCTCAGGAACATAGGACCTTGGGAACCAAAGGCCCTTAAAAACATAGGACCTTGGGAACAAAGGGCATTGGGAGCATAGGCCCTTGGAAACAGAGGACCTTAGGATCATAGAATGCTGGGAACATAGGAACCAGGTAGTATAAGACTTTGAGAACATAGAACCTTGGGAACATAGGAACTGTAAAAACCAAACTCTTGGAACATAGCACCCTTTGTCATGATCCCATTATATGCCATGTGAATCTGGGGAACATAAAATCCAAAATGACCACAGTTAGAAACCAGCTATTGATCAGCATTTAGCAGCTAAAGAGCCACATATTTCCCTCAGAAACTGGTGGAGACTAAAAGAGAGTGAATATCAGACTTATAATTGGCTGGACACAAACACAACTCAAAATAAATGGCATTGCTCCCTGTTAGATGTGTCTTTTAGAGCCCTCAGGTTGCTGCACAAGGGTAGTTTTAAGCCCCGGAGATAAACAGCAATCCTACTTCAAATTAAGTTTAAAAATCCATCACTCGATATCATTAATAGCCAACTGGATGTTGTCCTCCAGCAGTGCCAATGCTCTCTTACACACCAGGTGCCAAATATCACAGATCTGTCTGTCATGGTCCTGTCACATCTAATAAAGCCCTGGCTAAACATATTTGTCACACAGACCCATGTCTGAATAACAAAATCCTGCTACATGAATTGATAGATGACGCCAGCAGATTCCATGACTGAAAGGGGACCGAGGCTCGTGAGACAGTGAAGAATTCTGACAACGAAGACCTCTTTGTACCAAACTTTCCCTCCTCATTTATGACGGCAGAAGAGAGAAGGGTAGAGACGGTGTACGTAGAATAATGAACTCCTACTCCTGTCACATGCTGCTGACAGCCTCCTGGCAGCTTCACTTTCCTCCTCTCTCTGTCTTTCTGTTCCTCATTCAATCTCTAAATCTGTTCTCTGTATCCTCCTCTCACTCCACCTACTGTACCTACCTACCTGCCGCTCGTTCTCCATCATCACTTTGTTTCTCTCCGTCTCTCTACCTGTCTATCTACTGAATATTTTAAATCAACCGCAGTGGAATTGCTTAACAGCAGCAGGAACAGCCTGGGAGCACGACTTAATCTGACACGGAAAAAAACAGCACATCAGTGTTCTGCTGCCTGCGTATTTGAGCTTCTTTTAACCCTCACCAAACGCACCAAAGCATGACTTCTTCACCACATCCAGACTAGAAAACAAAGCAGCGTGGAGCCCTACTGTAAATTTACCTCTAAAGTTCTGGCTGTAAACTCCATGAGGCCAGTTTCAGTTTGATGATGATATACCAAGTAAAACTGGAGACAAGCTCAAATATATTTAGTATAAAATGATAGAACTGGATGTAACCCTGTTATATGTTATATTTGACACCTTTGTTCACATTTGCAACATTTAAAATTCTTTATTGAGAATGATAGTGTTTTGAAAGTTAAAAAAAAGATTACAAATCACAGTTTATGTTGGACTAAAGGACTAAAAAAGACACAAAAAGACCAGCAAAAGACATAAAATGACATAAAATTACCAAAAAGATACAAAAAAAACCCTAAGAAATACACCAAATGACCAAAATTATTACGCTAAACACACAAGACACAAATAAAATAGAGTCCCACTAGAATAAAAACCAGACTTGGATAACAGGATCACACAATCACAAGATCACATTTATGTTGGTTTTTCTTTGTTTCTTTTTGGTTCAAAATGTTGATCCAGTAAGTCAGAATAAAAAATGTATTATTATTAGGTCATATAGGTGAGGTTGTACTGAAGGAAAAAAAAAACATGGCATTTAAACATTGTTTAAGTGGTGTATACAGGCAGGATGAAAATGATTAAAAAATGGACAAAATAGCCCAAGACTCCATAGAGTTAACACAAACACAATCCGAATGACAAAATGCGATGTCATTATTACATTTTTTAGTGATTCGAGTGACCCTTTCTTTTATCTGGTGACCCTATCTGGGGTTCCAACACAGTCAGTTTCAGTCTAATCCTTTTACAGAGCTACAATGGGTTGAGAAATCCCCTCTGAGGACACTGTGCCATGGACTCTCCCCATGGAAGGTCAACGTGAAGGCCACATGATTTATTTTCAGGGCCAAAAGAGAGAGAAAGGGATGGAAGTATTGAAAGGGAGAGAAAGAGGAAGAGATGTATGCTGAGCAAGGCCAGTTCACATCAAGGTCTTTTGAGCAAGTTGGAAACTGTAATTTGTGTCCGTGTGTGCTTCCAGATAACTGTCCTCCAAAGATACTTCAAAACAGCCACATTTAATCTACCCTCAGTGGAAAATGTGAAAGTTAAGGGGTTAAAGTATGCGATCGAAGGTTAAAATCAATATCAGTTTTGATCAGAAGTGAATGAAATGTGCAGCGGACAGACGGAGTTTGGCAGGTGTGTGTGACTGCGGTGTTCCTGTGTGGGTTTGTTTGTGCCAGTCCTTCTGAAGTCTGACATGCTGGAGGGGGAAACCGTGCGACCAAACCTGGCAACCTCACTCTGCATCCGGTCACCTTTATTACCTGCTGCTACTCCCACAGTCACCTCTAACACACACACACACACACACACACACACACACACACACACCTGACATGGTGATTATGTGGAGTTCTCTGTCCCTACTTAAGTTCAAGTTTGAAGTACTTCAACTTTGCATGTGTGTTTCCATTTTATAACACTTTATACTGCTGCTCCACTACATTAAAGCGGCTAATATTATACGTTTCACTCCACTACATTAATCTTACTTTTAAGTAGAGGTGGGAAAAAAATTGATGCAACATAGTATCGCAATATTTTGTGTGGCGATATTATATCGGTATTTAGTGTTTATTTAGCGTCAGTATTTTCACCATCTTTGTCACTCACATTTAGTAATATACTGGTATCATATGAAACTAGAAGATCTAAGGAATCTATAGGCACCATGTGTGTTGGGACATCGTGTCGGGAAGTTGTCGAAATAACGCTGCAAAGTTACGATGGTTTTAGATACATGCTAAAGACACTGGAAATGTAATAGTGCGGACACAAAATGCAGTTAAACAGCTAAATCGCAAAATATTGTATCGTAATACTCACCATATCGCAAAATGCTTAAAATCACAATAATATCATATCGTGACTCAAGTATCGGGATAAAATCGTATCGCTGGGCCTCTGGGGATTCACAACTCTATTCTAAAATAAACATCTTAAAAGTAAAGACACATCGACTGAAATTTTAAAAATAAAATACAGAAAATAGAAAACGTGTTGGTAGTAGTAGTAGTAGTTGGAACCCCTTGTCACAGTTTAGAGGTCTAGGAGTTGCTAGTAGTTCCACCAAAGAATGATTTCCCCTCAATGTAATGAAATGGATCATCATGTAACAGTTGGAGCCCCGAAAAGAGGTCAAATTCTAAATGTTTTGGTATAAACATCTGTAGAACATCTTACGATGGGATCACAACAGCAGTGATGCCAAAACAGGCCAGTAGCTTAAAGTTAATGGGGCCAATGGACCCTTCCCTACCTCAGGCACCCTTGCTCTGTCCACACCCTTCTTTTTGATCTCAGCACAATTGTGACGCTGTCACTGTGACAAAATCTGTCCCCAAAAAGACAGAAGCAGGGACACCTGGGAAAGCACTTAAAACTAGTGATGTGCCAATGAAGCCTCATGAACCATTTTCTTAATGTTCTGACTCCACTAGATGGAGCTCTCTGTTGAACAAAGGGCTGAAAATACATTTGATTACCATTGTTTTAGCCTTTTTCAATAAACCATGGGTGCCATCTAGTGGGCTCAGAAAATAAAGAAAATGGTTCATGAGGCTTCATTGATACATCACTACTTAAAACCACTTTTGTGGTAGTTCCCACTCATGAAGTTGTCACCAAGACCACCTTTTGCCATGATGATACACACATATAGACTCACAAGGTGAAAACAACATCACACTGTTGCACAGCAGGCAAATATTTCAGAAAAAAAAATCTAAACTGTGTAGCAGAGCTTTGTTTTTTCTTCTTCTCTGGTACCACATCACTAATGTTACGACTACCCAATGATTTATCTCATGAAAGCAGTTAAAACTGGACCTTGACAAGTTACAGCAAAATGCTGCTTATGTATTAACAGTATATTAATGTCATAAATAATATATTAGTCACATGGGTCATTTTTCTATATGAAGACTTCCATTGTCAGTATTTGTAAGTGAGAAAAAATGTCAAAGAAAATAGTAAATACATGAGTAAAAAATGAATAGTTATTCAAATAATCAGCATAATATACTGTAATAAATACAGAGTTGCCCATAAAGTTTGAATAATTTAGTTTTCAGACACAATCCTCTGTTAATTGTGCTTTCATTTTCATTGTGATATGTTTTAGAGATTTATTAATAAAGATTTCAGAAGATATAAACTTGAATAAATCACAATGTCACAATCATTTCATGGACAGAGGTAAAAAAAAAAAAGTTATATGTTATATATAACTTTATGGTCGTGTACTATTCTAATAAAAGTAAATAAATAAATAACAGTAATAAAGATGAGGTAGATGAAGGCTGACAGCAAAACAGAAATCACAGTCATCACAGTTCCCCGATAATAAAACATAGTGTATTTGTAAACCAATTATAATACATTACATTTACAGGATTTTTACCTGTAATAGAGTATGTTTATTCAATTCTATTTATCAAGTTTTATTTCATTCATATTGCCCAATATAAGAAAAACTAACAGTGCCTCCCAGGGCTTTACCGGAGCTCGTGGTCATCTCTCCTGCCTTCACTGAGATAAAATCACTGCGTGTTCCATAAATAGCACTCGTGCTGTCACAAGCATTTTGTTTCGTGAAGTGCTGCACAAATCATCATTGTGATTTAATGAGATGCACGTAATTGACAGTACAAATGTTTAATAACTCATGCGTTCATTATGAGCCGTGTTTGTTTGTCTGCATACATCCTTGATGTAATTAATATGACAAGTGATCCAATTAGAGAGCCGGGGGTGAGGGAGAGGAGAGCACAGCAAACTACTGGAAAAAAAAAGAGGGTGTGTGACAGTTGGGCAATAGGGGGCGCCGTGGAGTCGCTGTCCAAAAAGAGAGAGTTCCTGCTTGTTTTTTTAAGGACAGAATAACTCGGATTTGAGGATAAAGTGGCGAGTAAGTAAAGGATTAGACAGATAATTGGAGTCAACCTGATTAATTTACTTGCTTTAGCTTTCAGGCCTCTTCCTGAGTTTGACATTTGCTTAAGACAAACTTAATATTCCCCTTGAATTCATGCCCTGAGCACATCATTTGAAGCCGGCTCACAGATACCCCTCCTAACTCGTGTTTTGACTCAGTTAGAGCAGAGAAAACTTTGCTTCTGGACCATTTCTACTTAGTTTTTCTTCAGGGCACACAGTTTCTGTCAGGTTGTTGGCTTGTATCATCTCATTTGAAAGTCCTAAAGCTTGAGGCTCTAATGATTAAACATTTAGTTTAAATTATTTACTCGATTAAAAAGTCAGAACTGACTGATCGTGTTTCTTTGCTGGACTGTGAAGTTCTCTGAGTAAAAACAGAAATTATATAATTTATTATTATGCCACTTTAGAGATTCTATAATTCATATTTTCATGTTAACAGTGGATCAAATGACTGTATGTTATGTGAAAGGTGTCATTTGTGATGATGATTAGCAGTCTGCAGCTCCTCACAGTTCTGTTAAGCCTCTTTAATCATCTTTTAGCACATTGTTTTGGTTTTAGGAGCATAAATTTAATATTTTTTACCATAAATTCAAAACAAATGTAAAAAAATAATGAGAAAATGAATGAAAGCAAATTAACCCAAAAAAATTATTTAAAAAAGTATATAAATAACGATAATAATAATAATAATAATAAAGAAGAAGAAGAAGCAAATTGGAACAAAAATAATACATTTATGTCAGATTCTATCAATTAATAATAAATGCATACATTTATTTTTCATATTTTTGTACATTCATTGGCATATTCACTTGTTTATTTGATTAAATGTTATTAAATTTTATTTCTAAATTGAATTCTATTCAATTTAATATTCAATTTAATTTAATTTAATTTAATTAATTAACATATTTTTTTGCTTTCCATACACAGGCAGTGGTTGGACCAAACCATTGAGTTATGTGTCTAAAAAAACCAACCATATTTCCTTATTTTATCATCCCCGTTCTTCATCCCTCTTTCACTACTTTCATATTTTTCAAATTGCCCGAGTTAAAATTAATCACACATCCACTTTTATAGAGTGTGTTTGCCAGTGTGTTCCTGCTTGTGCACCTGTTCCTCCTCCTCCTCCTCCTCCTCCTCCTCCTCTGCGCTGCAAAGAGGAAGTAGTGCCCTAATTACTCCAAATTCCCAGCGGATGATCCGACCAGTTTACGCTCATCACAATAAATTACACTCACCTCCCTCTCTACTGCCACACCAAGTCCTTCTCTCTGCCTGTCTCTGAGTGTGTTCGCACTCTTTACAACACAAGCTGTTTATTTATAAGACTTCATTGTGCAATTCTCAAGGGGAGACATTCAGCGCGATGGGAAACACCTGTTTACAGCCGCACACACACACATACTGTACACTCACACATCCATATAAATGTATTGTGTGTCCTGTCAACATACATGTTTTAACTGACATTCCTGATTAAAAAAAAAAACGATTTTATCATGTAATTTCATTCCTTTTCCCATTAATACTTTTGGACCAGAACTCAGTGCTGCAGCATATTTTCATGCACATTAATACCCCACCTACTAAAATATTCTGGCTGTGAGGTTATTTATGTAAACATCATATTTATTTAATATGCTGGATATCAACATTCCCCATCAGAAAGCAGCTATATAATGTAGTGGCATCTCAACACGTATATATATATTGTATCTATACAGTATCTGTTCCAACTGCTGCTGGTGCACGCTGCGCTCTGACAGCTGTCATTTACCTTAACTTTACATTCTGTGACAGTCTGCTGACGTGAGCTGACTCGATGCAGTCAGATACGGTACAGCTCGGAAAAAATGTTGCCAAAAATGTCATTTCTGGAGAAGCGCTGAGAGTGATGTTTTTATTTGCTTTTCAATGGGAGCAAACATCGTGTGATTCCTTGGGGAAAGCTTGACCACAGGTGCAGAAAAAATGTAGACAGTTTACCTCATAGAAAACCTTTTTACTGACTGGAGCAATAGACTTTCCTGCTCCTGCATAAAATCTGCCTGGCATAGGTTCATAACCAGTTTAAAGTAGAGCTATGTAAATGCACCGATATGAGCAGCATATTAAAAGGACTCACCAACTCATGAGCACTGTAAAAAATGTCTGTAGATTTTACAGTGAAAAACTGCTAAACCACGTCAGAAAAAGACCGTAAAATGATAAATGAGTTAATTCCGTTTCAGTAACAATGAATATATATATACAAGCCACCACTGTAATTTTTGCATTTATCTTTTGTAAACTAAACACCATATCTCTAACAAAATATACTGTAATATTTAATGGTTAAATCTTTAATTTATGTGTTTTCATTTATAAAGGATTTTCTTGTCAATTATATGGCAAAACAGTGTTTCTTTTGATGGAAAAACCTTTTATTTATGAGGTAAAATATGGAATAAAATGGCAATCTGAAAAGTGAAATCAACAGTGCCAATATCTTTTTACCGTAATATTAAAAAAGTTGCACTGTATTTATTACGGTAAAGTTCTGGCAACCACAGCTGCAGGTTTTTTACCGTAAAAACAACTTCTTTTTGTACGGCTTTTTCAGTCAATTATTTTTCTGCCTGTATCGTTACAGTTTCCCAGGTAGGAAATGTAAAGACTTTATACTGCTTACAGTATTTGGGAATAGGTTCATAAAACGACGTAAATGTCGACATTATTAGTAACACAAAAGGTTTTTTTTTTACAATCAAAAGTTACCTAAAAAATCGATGAGTCACAACATACCATGCCAATATTCAAACAAGTCCTCCATTTCATACAACCACAACAAAAACAACAACAACAACAAAAACATGTCCTCATAACCAGTGGTGAATGTAACTAAGTACATTTACTCAAGTACTGTACTTAAGTACAATTTTGAAGTGCTTGTACTTTACTTAAGTATTTCCACATCAGGTAACTTTACACTTCTTCTTCACTAATATAAAAATTATAATACAATATACAAATATTGTACTTTTTACTCCACTACATTTAGATGACAGCTTTAGTTACTTTTCAGGTCAAGATTTAACATAAAAAACATCAACAATAAGTGATCAGACATTTTGTAATGAAAACCTCAGAACAGTATACAAAGCAGTTAAATTGAGCCCTACCTTAAGAAAATTAAAATGCTGCTTATGTAAATACATCAATCATGATAATAATAATAATAATAATAATAATAATAATAATGATAATAATAATAATAATAATTATTATTATTATTATTATTATTATTATTATTATTATTATTATTATTATTATTATTCAATTATATATTTAGAATATATAAAAACAATCAGAGTGGGTTCATTCTGCATGACAAGTACTTTTACTTGTGATACTTTACGTACAGTTTGATGCTGATACTTCTGTACTTTTACGTCAGTAAGTTTGGAATGCAGGACTTTTACTTGTAGTGGAGTCATTTCACAGTGTGGTATTCATACTTTTACTGAACTAAAGGATCTGAATACTTTTCCCACCGATATTCATAACTAAACACAACAGTTGCAGTAAAGACACATGGTTAATGTGTTTAAACTACTTCAGCTTGTTGCATTTAGGCTACAAAACTACTTGGGTAAGTTTAGAAGAAGATAATGATTTGGGTTAAAATAAGTTTGTTATGTAACTTAAGTTCTGTACATAAGTCAACCTATCTAAAATATGTAAGTTTTGAGCATGACATGTTATGTTTGTAAACCTATATATAGGTTAACACTAACAGTGTTCTTCTGGGTCAAATTTATGTGTTTGACCCATAACATCTACCTTGACCTCTTCTATACGGACTTCATCGCTCTTTATACTACTTCATCTGACTTCCTCATTTGCTCCAGTCAAATTTACTGCTGGGCTTTAATAAGCTGCTTGTTCAAATAACCTATGGAGTCTTTTTTATGGGAGACCGACTAAACTATGTGTTTGACATTGAGGTGTTGCAGTTTACAGGACTGTTGTGATGTAGCAAAGTTAATAGACTGAACTAAGGTGCAGGTACTATTTGTGGTAGCTGCCGAGGCTGGTGCCTTGTGAATGAAACAGTGGCACAGATAAATGAAGTGAAGTCTGTGCACTGCAAAAAAGGGGTGTCTAATAACAAGATAACAACACTAAATCTTAGGGAAAAGGTCCTCAAAGCAAGATTTATTGAATTAAGATTGTTAAATCCAGAAAAAGGATTCTAGTTGAACACTTAAAATTAAAAAAATAACTCTTAAAACAAGATAAATGATCTAACACTTCTAAACCTACATTTTTTTTTAGTCTTGGTAAGAACCAAATAATTTGCAGTGTGCTGTGCATGTTTGAGGTTAACAATATATTTTTTTATACATAATATTTATTATCATATATTAATACTTAACTACTAGATCTATAACTGAAACACGCATGCACACACAAACACACGCACACACACACACACACACACACATACACACACACACACACACACACACACACACACACACACACACACACAGGGGTACCATTATTGTCGTTGTTTAATATTCACTCCCTGTCTGTCTTATCACTGTATTGTATTATTGCACTTTTTGTCTGTCTGTCCATGTCACTGTATTGTATTATTGCACAATAATAATTAAAAAAAAGAAAAGAAAAAGAAAGTAACTCTTAAAACAAGATAAATGATCTAACACTTCTAAACCTAAAACTTAAAAGTTGTTTTTATCTTGGTAAGAACCAAATAATTTGCAGTGTGCTGTGCATGTTTTGGGTAAAGTGTTACTGACAGTCCATAGTAATGGTAAAACTATATTTTGAACAACAATGACTCCACCTAATTTTCTGTTTTTGCACATTTAGATCTAACACCTTATGTTTCAATCACATCACATCGACTTTTGCTGCCTTTAACAAAAAAATAAAAAATAAATTAGCATTGATTAAAGACATGAATCATCCACAAGCTTGAAATAAAAGAGATAAAAATGACTTGTTTTGTTGGCCATATCAGCCAGCTCTAATTACAGTAACGTTCTATCTTTATGTCTTTGTAAAGCAGAAGCTGCTGCCACATCAAAGTTTTCCTCACATGAACCACACCAAGGACTTTGCTGATGAAAAACACTCACCATAATGGACTAAAAATCTACTAAAAGGCACCTGACACACTCTGCAAAACTGTATTGTGGATAGAAAAGTGCAAAACACAGCTGACATTGTAGACTGCCCTTATGTGGGTCAAGAGGGGCTACTTCATTCCTATAATGCACTGTATATGTGGACCGAGGTAATCATTAGTGCGAAAGGGCTTTTACACACCAGTGAGCATTGTGCAGGATTAAGCAACACTAACATGGTCCCACCTGTTATAAAATGCAGTTTTGAATGGCACAGTTGCAGGTTCAAGGTTGTTTTAGTGAGTATGTTCAGTGCTGAAGTTTCAGTGAGCAAGACACCTTGGCTACAAGGTTGGATGGGAACAATAGAAAATGGATTGTGGAAGCTTTATGCTCAGGTTATGTTTGGTTGGAGTCAGAGTGGTTTGTTATAAACAAGAGCACTGGTGTCCTTCAGGAGATCAGTGATTGAGTAGCCAAGATCAGGAAATAAACACATCTCAGTGCCATCTAGTAGCTCTTTAAGCTTCGAGGTCAGTCCATCACAGACCCCGCAGGTACTGACTAATATGTGCAGTGACAGTCATAAAAAAATACAGAAAAGAGTGCCACAGGAGCCGAGCTAAAGTGTCACCTGAATGGGCACAGTATTTGACTGACAACTCAAAGCAGCACATAATACAATGAGGAATGTTCCTAACAACTAATTTCACAGAGATTTGAACTGGAAACACAAAATTTAGGCTACATAACTACGAAAACACAGTTAAAATTCAGCCTAATTTAAGGCTAAAAAACAGAAGGAAAAAAAAGATTGCATCTATAAAAGCCCTTGGAAATTACAAAACACATTTTTCAACAACCAAGTCTTATTCTAAACGCTGCTGAAATCAATATGTCCCCTGTGACAATGAAACATTCTCCTCACAAACCTGATGTGTGTTGTAATAACGTGATGAACCGTCAGGAGGAAGTGCCGCCAAAGAGGAGTCAGAGTTCGGTGTTGTTTATACCATTACTATCATAGTATGCAAGTTTGATTTGTTCAGCGACTGTAGCTGGTGTCAGCTGAGACCATTTATTCATAGCACGCTACATACTACATACTACATTTAGTCTGCAGTTAACATGCTAGCCTTATAGGGGAGTGTGTCTATTTTCCCGGGTCCTATGTCCTCTTTGTATGAGACTGGGGAACATAGGACCCTTTTTCCCCTCTTTTCCCAAAAAGGGTCCTATGTTCCCCGGTCTGTGACTTTTTCCTTAGGTCTGTGACCTAACCCCAACCCTAACCCTAACCCTAATCCTAACCCTAAAACGAAAAAGCTAAGCCTCAATGCAAGACAATGTGATTAGGGGTGGGAATATACAAACATGAGTAATCCTAGATTTACCGTAAAGATTGATAGATTGCGGGAAACATAGGACCCTTTTTTCTAGAAAAGGGTCCTATTCTCCCCAGAATGTATTGCTACAGGAGAACATAGGACCCTTTTTGGGAAAAAACAGGGAACATAGGACCCGGGGAACAGGTAAATCCAGTCAATCACGAGACAAAAATAGGAGGTGATGGCAGGCAGAAGCTGGGAATTTGACATAGCGCCCAGACCATGGAATTACAATTTCCAGGTCTATCATAAGACGACATGGGACCCAAAATTACTCTTTTCTATAGATTTATATTGGGCAAAAGACACATGTAAATCAGCAGATACATTTTTTAACGTCACAACCCCATGTGAAATAATTTGTTTTACGGTCAGATTTTTATTCCAATTCAAATTAGCAGAGCACTACACTGGAAGTAGACAGTTTAGCCAGCGGAAGTCTCTAGTTCACTTACTCTATGGATTCCACAGTGCAGAAGAGCGAAGAAGATTTGGGTATTTTTCATGGGAAGAAGTTGAATATTTTTTGGCTTCACAGAACAACTTTCATAGAAAGGAACAGGGCTCTGCCTCCAATGCACATGTAACATAAATGTGCAATAATACAGAAATGGAAAAAATGAATAGACCACCCTTGTTTTTTAAAGTGTATTGTTCATTTTACTTTTAATCTAGACATTTTCCATGGTTTTCTTGATAATGATTTTGGTTATTATCAAGAAAACCATGTAAAATGTCTAGACATCAGCTCTTAAATTAAACTCTTATGAGATATTTTTGTTCTTATCATTATAATTGTCCAAACAAATGTACCTTTAGTTGTACCAAGCATTAAAATGAACAAGAAATTGAAGATAAAGGGTGGTCTAATCATTTTTCCATGACTGTATGTGTCTGGAGCTGACTATTGAAGGTAGCAGCGTTTAAATGAATGGCTGATGAATCATGCACATCCTTAAATAAATATCACAATATTTCAAATTAAGATATGACCCACAAATCACCAATTACTTTGGATTTTGTACTGAAAATGTTCAATATTTTCCAGCACCTTCAGCTAATCCCCCATTCATCTGTGCTGCGGTAAATGACTGTCACAGTGTCTGTCAATCTGAATATAGCAAAGTGGGAGGCAGGAGTAGCCAGACAGCTGAAGGGCTTTGTAACACAGGGTGTCACATTGGTCAGAAATAGACTATTATAATGGCTGAGTGCATCATGAATGGGTGTCCAATACACTCCTGATTAACAGTCAGAATATGTCAGAATATGTTCTGAATGGGAAAGAAAGAAAGGAAGACGGAAATCAAATACGCTGAGATGGGAAGTAATGAAAGTAAGGAGGGTAAATAGAGGTTGAGAGATGTTTGACTCCTCAGCAGAGGGGAGTGACGAGAGCAAACGAGAGATGACAGAGAGAGGTGTTTCCTTGGGAGAGACAGATGAGGAGATGGGGAAGAGTGGCAGGAGGAAAGACAGAGCGAGCAGGAGGAGGAGAGAGTGATAAGGGGGAAAACAGAGAGGGAGAGACAGCCTGTCTTAATGGAGAGCTGTGAAAGGAAACAAGTTGTCCAAGAAGATTTATTCTGCTGAGAATAAAAAAGCTTCATCGGAGGGAGTCGTTTTAAAAAATCAACATGTTTGCCTAGAAATTCCCATTCAGAACTCTATTAGAAAAATTTATATATTTCAAATTATGGTCCACTTCCCCCTGTGACTGGGTGTTATGTGTCCCCGTGAGAATATTTAAGTCAGCTCCATCTGGGCTGTAATTTAGCAGTTATTTGTACAAGGAGCGATAAACTTTTATGTTTTAATGGCCCTTTTATAAGCCGTGATTCATTAGCGATATCGTCCTCATTCTTCTTGAATTTAACTCAACCTCTAAAATACCATTGAACTCGGGGGAGAAATGCTTTACTCTAGCAGTTGGTTCAATTTTTAGCCCTGAAATTTGGCTCCGATGGATCAAAAAATGATGTCTGTCAGGGGAAAACACATCATCCCAGATAACAGTGTTCCCCGCTGCAGTGCTTTCAGACACCAGTGGTGTTGGTGGAAGCATCTCAGAGCTCTTAACGTTTGGCTTTCTGTCCAATTGAGACATCATGGACTGCAATCAGACGTTTTTTGGGTGCAGCTTGGTTGTTGAAAACATGTAGTTTTACTAGTAATGTGTCATCTCTTCAAGAGCTTTTATTGTGCAAACTACACTTTCTC
Organism: Centropristis striata; assembly: GCF_030273125.1. Classification (NCBI taxonomy): domain Eukaryota; kingdom Metazoa; phylum Chordata; class Actinopteri; order Perciformes; family Serranidae; genus Centropristis; species Centropristis striata. The sequence continues at coordinate 18,546,369 of NC_081528.1, read as the reverse complement.
CTGTGAATCTCATCTCTCACAGAGGGCTGTCGGGTGATGGCGGCCATGTTTTAAACATAACCACAAGGTTATTTCAATTAGAATGAGTAGATTTGCTTCTGTTCTATTCTACACTTGAATGGGTGCTCATTATTTCACTGCTGGTGCATCAGTCTAACTTAAATGTCTGGATATTAACTGAAATATCTAGTGATGTACAGATGAAGCCTCATGAACCATTTTCTTTATTTTCTGACTCCACTAGATAGAGCTCTCTGTTCAACCAAGAGCTAAAAGCACACTCAATTATCATTGAGAAAATGGTTCATGAAGCTTCATTAGTACATTAACACTGATCAGCCTACCATTGCATTGCACATAATTTGAAAGTCTAAAGTTGTGTTATCTGTATGCAGATTGAAGGGATTGGGTTTATGTCGAATTGAGCCTTTTGACCTGGAAAAGTTCCTAGTAAAATAAATCATTGGAGTTGAAATTTCAAGTTGAATTGTGAGTCTTTTCTTATTTACGTCGAGTATAAAGACATCAAACTTGTCAGTCGACCCTGACAGACCCAAGTCATGTAACTTGAGTCAACACCTCTACTGCCTCATGTGGACCAACACTATTATATTGAATTTTACAAAAAGCATACTGCTCATAGACCTATGTGGTGGTTGCAAAGGGTTTAACAATGAAACTACAAAAGTCTCCCTCTAAAAGTATCTCTGTTACTTTACTCTGATGTTACATGGTAATTCTGTATTCTCAGAATTATTATATAATCTCAAGACTCTGACCTTTAACCTCCCCTGTTTACACTCCTGTAGGAGTTAAAGTTTATTCTGCTTTTGCACTCATTTAAAGTCACTTTTGAGAAGACTTTTGTGTGTTTTTTCACACATCATTAGGCTGCAGCTTGATACATCAGAAACAAACCCAGCTAGCAACTCTCATATTAAAGAGTTTGGGTGACAAAATTCCAATTGTACTTCTGTTACTTTTCCTATGCCAGACAAGTTTTGGAAAAAAAAGTCAATGTCAGTGGAGGAAAACGCAGTGGAAATACAAGGAGTAAAAGAGCCGAAGAGATATATCGAGACATGGAAGGAAAAGAAGCAGAGAGAGTGATTCTCTCTTTGCTTCTGAAGGACGGAGGAAGAGTTGCAGACACTGCACTTCCAATCAGATAGGAAAAGACCCAGTCATCAAGGTTTAGACTGAATATATGTGTGTGTGTTGGCACGTATGTGGAAGGGAAAAGTGTGTGTGGGGCTCAGTGCTATGGTTCTATATGAAGGATGTGTCACTTCTGCTTCTATGTAGATGATTTACTGCGTGTGTATGTGTGTGAGACAGAAGCTGTCAAATCAGTGCTGACACACAGCAAGTACATTCTGAATAATTTATGAATATGTAAGATCAGATCTGCACGTTGATGAATTCTGCAGTGAAATTAGAGAAGAAAGCAGGAAGCTCGGGCACGTTGAACTCTGAGATGCTGTCAGACATGAGAAACAAACTTTGTTTATTTTACATTGCTGTTCATGCCCTCTCATACGCACCCGGGATATTAAGTAGTTGATGAACTAATAGGACCAAAACTGCGATTATGTCAGACATGAGGTTCAGGTATATCACCAGGTATAAACCGAGCGGCAACCTCCGGGTCTGGGCAGGGAGGCAAACCAGGAAGTGCCTTAAGCTGCTTTCTACTGAAAATCCCAGGGCGGCTGCAGAAGCATTTGGGTCCTATCTGTCTCAATACAGAAAATTAGACGACATCTCACTTGATTTATTACCTCAGAATTTTTTTTAGGACAACACTATGGTCTCTATGGCTAGTAAAACATCTTCTTCAAGATAATTTGATGTTAACAGTTCAAATAATGGCCCCATTTAGAAGAAAATAGAAGATAAAGAATCATATGATTTGGGGCGTGGCTACCTTTGATTGACAGGTCACTAACAAAGCGAGCCGTCCTCAGGAGAGAAGAAAAACAATGCATATCTAGGGCAACGTGTCAATAAAGTTGGAAAAAAAAGGACCTTTACCAGTTTGGTCTCATAACTTTGACCCTTTCACTGTATTTTCACTTAATGACAGTTTATTTGAACGTTTTGTTCAGTAAAAATGTCTTGTTCAGCATTTGGTTGGACTAACAGCCACTCCAATGAGTCACTGTTCAATTTTCTGAGGTCCGTAACATACATTTTATTTTTGTTTTTTGCTAGCCAAAACTAACATCCTAGTTAATGCTCCAGTTAATGCTAACATGAATTAGCAGCAGCTTCTCTCAGTCAGGTTGAGGTGTAGAGAGGCTGTAGTCAGTGATCAGATCCCTCTCACTCCTCCACAGTCCAGATATGGTCTGCTCCCCGTATCAGAAACAAGTTGGCGACGAGTGTAACGCTGAACTCGATGCTTCCAACGGGCCACAAACCAATGGGTGACGTCACGGTGACTACGTCCATTATTTATAGACAGTCTATGGTTGTAACAGAAAACGACTCATATTCCTCAAAGGTTTAACCTTCTGAGTGTGTTTTTCAGCTTCTGAAAATGAAAAGGTGAACTTCTACACCTCTAATGATCCCAGTGAGACATAGTTCGGTCTCATCTGAGCAAACAAGCAACACAGCTCATACAGCGTGTCTAAAGTTTGCACAGTCATCTCAATCAAAATGGTATTACACCCGATATTCTTGAATAATGATTGCAACTTTACAGCAAGTAAACATCCTCAATCACTATTCTCAGCATAATGTTTTCCACATATTCTCTACAGTATTTAAAAAAGTTTCAGAGATAGAGATGTTTGGCTGAGGCAAAGCGTGTGTTTGTGTGTGTATGTGTGTGTGTGTGTGCAAATTTTAACCATCTCAATAGCAGACTGGATGTAGCAGAGCTGAACGGTGCCAACTTCTGTGGCGCAGCCCGTGGGACGAGCTCTCCACACTCACACACACACATAAAGGACACGTTGCCATATGGGATGTTGGTCCAACTTAAACATCCATCTTGACTGACACCTCCTCCCCTGTGTTCGTGTCTGTATGTGTGAGAGCTGGATGAGAAGCAGATTGAAATGGGAGGATGTGGACAGAGAGAGAGTTGGAGATGAAGGGGATGGAAGGGCTGAGGTCAAAATATGGGAAGTTTAGTTCCTCCTAAGTGTCTTACTTTGGGAGCGCCTCATTTACTCCCCCTTGCACAGCAGGTGGACAGCAGGACGTTTGGGAACAAACCCACTGGCTCCAGGTGGTGAGAGGGTGAACACAAAGAAGTGCATCTTAACTAACTTAAGAGGAACATTTGCTGCATATAAGTATTTAAATAAAGTAAATATTCTGGAAGTTTGAAGCAGAAAGAAACATTTTTAACTTTTATATATCAGCATATATTTAAATGTGTGTTTCTGCATATAGAAAAATGTAGAAATTCCTTAATATGTATAAATATATAATCCGTGGTGGAAGAAGTATTCAGAACCTTTACTTTAGTAAAAGTACTAATACCACACTGTGAAATGACTCCACTACAGTAAAAGTCCTGCATTCAAAACGTACTGAATTAAAAGTACAAAAGAATCAGCATCAAAATATACTTAATGTATCAAAAGTAAAAATACTTGTTATGCAGAATGGACCCACTCAGATTGTTTTATACATTCCAAATATATAATTGGATTATCATTGTTGATGCATTTATGTGAGCAGTGTTTTACTGTTGTCAAAGTAGGACTGCTTAATATCATCTTATGTGGTGTTATTGAACAGCTTGTATCATTTTAAATGTCCACAATGTCATGTTTTTTATGTTAAATCTCGAGCTGAAAAGTAACTAAATCTGTCAACTAAATGTAGTGGAGTAGAAGTATAAAGATGCATAAAGTGGAAATACTCAAGTCCATCAACATTGTATTTACGTACAGTACTTGTATAAATGTACTTAGTTACATTCCACCACTGAATATAATTGCTTTGAAATACGAGCCCACAGTTTTCACCTTCCTCACTGTGGCCTACCATGGTGTAACTGCATAACATCTGATTAAATGACTCACTAAACTGTTTTGGTCGTTGCTTATAATTTGGAAAAATATTGCAGCCATTCTGAACAGGGTGCAAAATATATCCTGAATTATTTCCCCAAATTATTTTCTGACTAAACTGAAGACACAAAATAGGTCAAGCAGTAGCTGAAATAATAGGATCATTAAAACCAAAAATTCCAGTTCCCTGTTGTTTCGTTGGTATTTGGTTTTGCACAGATTTTCTACTTTGGCCCCACATAATGTATACTAATAAAGGTGTTAGTCAGATTCTTTTGAAAACTCAGATGCAGTACTTTTCACTTAATCATAAGCCCAACTAAAAGGAATCTTTCATGCAGTCTAATGCAGTTGGAATCATACATTTCAGCATTCAAATTCCACATTGCCAAACTTAGAAATGTCATGTTAATTCATTCAATAGCTGTTGAGAAATTTGATGCAAAACCTTAAAAGTCAATCTCATGGTGGCACTAGCAGGAAAGTCAATAGGCTTCATTCATACTGCACCAAATCTCATGACAATCCCTCCAATAGTTATTGATATATTTCACTCAAAATATATGATAATTTGTCATTGGAAAATCCCTCAAAAATCAGACGTATGACCAAGGACTTTAAAAGTTTTACTAAAATATAAGCCCAACTGGAAAGCATGCAGTGTAACCTGATGGAAATTATATAAGATTCTGGTCTAACTTTTCAACTCCAAAACGTATTGTAGCACCGGCAAATGTCATTGAATCAACAAAGTCAGTAGGGTGTATCCTCTGGGGAACATGAATCCAGTAGTTGTTGAGATATTTAATACCTAAATGTATTTACAATTATATATTTAAAAAATAATAATTATTTGTGTTTTTTATTTCAGGTAGATGCTAAATAAAATGGAGATTGTTAATTTCCATGTAGTAAATACAGTAAATATAAATTTAGGTATGATGCAGATTTGTGACATTAGGCTTAATAGGGCATTTAGCTATGATGCAAATAGTATAAAAGTATAAGTAATTGGGCATAATATTAATTAAACAATGTTAATATGTCATTCTCAAGTATGTAGATTATTTTATTGATGCTGCTGTTTGCTGAAACAGCTGTGGCTGTGTTGGTAGAGCGGGTTGCCCCCCAACCGAAGGGTTCGTGGTTCGATCCCTGACAGTAGCAGCCTACATGTCGAAGTATCCTTCAGCAAGATCCTGAACCCCAAATCATTCACACACCGATGCTGCGTTCATCAGTGTGTGAATGAATTCCCAACGGTGGCAGGTGGCACTGTTTAGGGTAGCCTCTGCCACCAGTATGAATTTGTTTGTGAAAGGGTGAATGAGTGTAGTCTGTAGTGTAAAGCGCTTTGAGTGGTCGCAAAGCGCTATATAAGTTCAGGTCCATTTACCATTTTACCATTTACAACCATTGCTGTTCCATCATCACACGTATGTGATGGAAGCAGTTTGAAGTGAATTTGGACAATCATCTACAAAGGTTAAGTCTGTACCAAAGTGGTGGACCAATTGGCCAGCCAACATTGCCCACCGTAGCAATTTCAGGACAAAACTTGTCAAGATATTTTGCTCAAAACCCCAAAAGTCAACCTCATGGTGGCACTAGCAGAAAGGTCCAGAGATTGCCGAAGTCAGGAGGCTTCATCCTGCACTATATTTCATGACAATCCTTCCAATCGTTATATTGTGATATATTTGAAATATATATTTTGAAAATTCCTTAAAAATCAGATGTATGACCAATGACTTCCGAAGTTTCACTAAAATATGAGCCCAACTGCATGCATGTGTAACCTGGTGGAAATTATATCATTCAAGATTCCGGTCTAACTTTTCAACCCAAAAAGTTATTGTAGGACCGAAAAATGTCATTGAATCAGCATGGTAGGATATATCCTCTGGGGAACATGAATCCAGCAGTTGTTGAGATATTTACATCTGGACCAAAGTGGTGGACCAACTGGTCAGCCAACATTGCCCACCATAGCAATTTTATGACAAAACTTGTCAAGAAATTTCACTCAGAACCACAAAAGTCAACCTCATGGTGGCACTAACAGATGGGTGAAGAGATTGCCAAAGTCAATAGGATTCATCCTCTGGGGGCATGAATATCTGTACCAACTTTCATAACAATCTAATAGTTAAGAAATTTCAGTCGAACCAAAGTGGTGACCAACCGACAAGGCAACATTGCCCAGCACAGAAACCATTCATACAAAACCTGGAGGCGGGGCTGATATTAAGGTTCTGGCCTGGAAACTGGGAACAAATAGGGGTTAAGTTTCTCAGCCATGGACTCGTGGACATGCTGACATGGAGCCATAAACAGAACTGCCAACCTTGGGATTAAAGGACAAACAGCAATACGTCCTGAGCCACAGCCACCCAGGAATATGGCATCCATAGTGTAAAGATCCAAGTCAAGATGCAAGCCAAGTCTGAATTAATTCATCAAAAGTTCACGTCTTTTCCAAGGAACATACATATTAAAAACATGATAAACTATATGATAAACTTAATTTGGAGGTGCTGCAGTGCCTGTGCTGGAGAATATCTGATTTAGTGTCTGAATATTTGCAGCGTGACACCATCTTTAAACCTGTAGTGCTATTAAATATCCAATTTACTCTGGTCTATTTAAATGTCTGACTTTTGGATTAACTTGATTGCACTACAAACTAAAAATTCCCATCTTTTATCTTTTCAAACTGACTGCACCCCCAGAGCTTTTGGTACGCGACCCATAAATATTTCGGAAAATGATACGCCACTTGTAGTGTAAGTGTTTGAATTTTTTGAACAAAGAGCCCCGAAGCATGTTTTTAGTTGAAAGGAGCTGTTAATCCCCAAGTTGCCTAGTTAGATCAGGGATAAAATCAAGACGCACTTGTCTTATATCTACCCTTACAAAATATCAATAAACCATCTCATAGTTCGGCAACAGAGCAACAAGATTTAATCGGACAGCTAAGATTACTATCACACACACTATCCCCTGTGGCTACAACATAATACCGAGATGATAAAACTATCTAAAACACAGAAGAGGAGAGGAGAGGAGAGGAAACGAAAGGAAACTAAAGGAAACAAAATTAAAGGAAAGGAGGAAAGGAAAGGAAAGGAAAGGGGAAGAGGAGAGAAGAGGAGATGAGAGGAAAGGGAAGGGAAGGGAAGGAAAGGAAAGGAAAGGCGGAGAGAAGAGAAGAGAAGAGAAGAGAAGAGAAGAGAAGAGAAGAGAAGAGAAGAGAAGAGAAGAGAAGGAAAAAATGAAGCAGAGGAAAGAGAGGAGTTCCCTTTTACACTCTTAATTGGTTTATGAGGAGCAGAAAATCAGTTCAGTCCCATGAAATACCAGGAGCTGATGACAACCTTGTACATCCAAAAGTCACCTCTTTTTATTGATACCAATGTACTAAACACACACACACAAACACACATTTAAGCAGAGTACTATAGCTTAAAATTACAACTTTTTGCTTGGGAGCAATTGTGCATGCATGCACTTACACACAAATGCAACACATGCACATAAATATTCTCTCTCCTCTGTGCAGATGAAATATACATGTGTGTGCTACAGCCCATTTAACTCACACACACACACACACACACACACACACACACACACACACACACACACACACACACACACACACATACAGAATCAGGTCTTTGATGCAGTAAATAGGTCAGCTGAGGATATCTATGTTCACAAATATGTGTGTTTCTTTGTTTGAAAGCCAAAACTGAGTTATTTAAAGGATTGCAGCCACTGCAAAGATCTGATATCTTACTGCATACCTGCTGCATTACTGCTGCAGTGGTGCAAAGGATGTCGTGAGGTTGCAGTTTTTATTCCATCCTGTTGATCTCGTAAACAAGCACAGCAAAGGGCCTGGCATGTTGATAAAGACAGGTTTTCTCTTTTCATGTAACATCACAGTGCTTAGAAATGAGTCAGTACACAGTAGTAGTGTGTAACAGAAGGTGTCAGTAAATTAGTATTAGATTGTTATTTCCTACGCAGAATAAAATATACTCAAAACTGGTGATTAAGTAGTAACACATTTTCTTATGAAGGTGTTAGTAGAATATTCATATCTGTTATCAGCTGGTTGCCACCATATTATTAGTGTGCATGGGAACAAAGATATAACATTTGTTCGTATGATCAACTGTTAGGCCATTCAGCTACAGAGTTATACACTGCAAATAACATGAAGGTTACCAAGTATTTTCTTCTCATATAGTATTACAGCCCACTGGTGCTTTTCAGATAAATTATGTTAGCATGCTAACAATGATACAGCTAACATACTGACGTTTAGCAATCCAACATATTCTCTTTAGTTGGTTTCTGTGATATCCTACATTTTAAACATGTTAGTGCTAGTGTTGTTTAAGTACTTGGTTAACATTGGGGGGAAAAAAACTGGGTTTGGTGAACAATAACTACTTCCAATGGGACCAAACACCCACCTCATTGGGTTTGTTGATCCATCCACCCCTTCTGCACTCCCTACATGAGACCTTTCTGGCTTTTATACTTCTTTGCTACATCACCAGACATAATTTCGTGGAAAAGCTGCAAATTTCAGTGCATTACTTTTCATTTGGAACTTTTCATGAGAATATCTTGAGAAGGTAAAAGTGTATCCATGTTCTCTGTCTTAGCCCTCAACACAAAAGACAGTGAATGCCTATATTTGTGAAAGAACACAGGAGGAGGTAGAGAGCAGCTGTGACGCTCATCTGAAATGATATGCAGATAAATGTCATATTTAAACTGTAGAATTCATTATCAGGGAAAGAAACGTCATGCAACATTAAAATAAACACGAGAAGATTATCATGATTGGTTAGCGTGGTCACGAGTGTCACTCAGATTATCACAGGTTGATTCCCGGTTTAATTTCCTCTCTCTTTCTCTTTGCTGTGCGATTCTTTTTCTCCAATGAAAAGCTTGAGGGAGAAACAATATCAAATCATTAAATTCTCCCTTTCTTTCTCTTTTCTCTCCGTCTCCTATTGTTCTTCTCTCATTTTCTCTAACTGGCATCGGCTCAGTGTTGACATTATTGCCATCATTAATTGTGGCCCTGTCCGTGTGTGTGAATGTGTACATGACATGTGTATCACTGTCCCTGCAGTCAGCTTGAATCACTGCAGGAGCCCAGTTACAGTAGCCAATTAGAGGCCACACACACACACACACACACACACACACACACACACACACACACATACAAACACACACACACACGTTATTTGTCTGTGAGCTGCATAGCTAATGTCTGTCCAATATGTGACCGTCAAAACAATATTTTTCATTCAACAATTTCTTGCATCATTTAGACATTAAAGTAGCTATTCTTTTTTCTTTTAACCCCAGTGTCTGTATATCTGCCTACTTATCTGTCTGTCTGTCTGTCTGTCTGTCCGTCTTTCTCGCTCTCTTTGTTTCTTGATTTTTCAGACAGTGAGGAGCCAATTAGCGTCCAGGGGTCTCCAAGCCCCTTGCTTCCAGTCTCCTGCTGGTTGGCTGCGAGCTGACCAATCAAAGGTCTCGTGGGGGGCAAAATGCTGACCTGGGTAAATGTCATCTTGCTGAGTGAAGATGTCTCTGCCATTTAATTTAACATGCATATAATCTACACACTACAGTCAGTCCTGAGCATGCATTTTCCAGTTGAATGCTTTTGTGCGCTCAAGTGTGATAATATGGTCTTATGTACCTTGATTTGAATTGATTTGATTTGTGAAGATAAAGGATTAAGAAAACTAAAATGTAAATACAGTCTACCAGTTGCTGGTTCTATAGGATGATATACAGTCATGGAAAAAATTATTAGAACATAGTTTCCATCAATTTCTTGTTCATTATAATGCCTGGTAAAACTAAAGGTACATTTGTTTGGACAAATATAATGATGACAACAAAAATAGCTCATAAGAGTTCAATTTAAGACCTTTTTTCTTGATAATCCACTTGTACTCAGTCAATACACTGAGATTTTTGGTTAAACATGGGGCGGCTGTGGCTCAGTTGGTAGAGTGGGTCATCTTCTGAACGGAAGGTTGGTGGTTCGATCCCCGACCATACTGCAGCCTACATGTCGAATTATCCTTGAGCAAGATATTGAACCCCAAATTGCTTTCATTTGCGTTCATCAGTGAATGAATTACCAATGGTGGCAGGTGGGACCAGCCCTGGTAGCCTCTAACACCAGTATGAATGTGTGTGTGAATGAGCGCAGTGTGTAGCGTAAAGCTTTTTGGATAAAAGCGATATATAAGTGCACTCCATTTACCATTTATCCAGAGATAGTAGCTGTGTCCCAATGTCAAGGAAGGATGCTCAAACGGCTGGATTTGAAGGATGCCACGTCATCGACATCCGCCGAAGGACTGTCCCAATGTCGAGGATGCTCCGGAGGACAGAGTCCTTCTTTTGCCCAAATTCCAAGGATGCATGTGTGTATCCTCCGTGCGCTCCCATTACCCATAAAGCATTGCGCACACCGGTCTACCGGGAGATTTAAAAATGGCGAGCGTAGAAACAGCGACGCCGGCGGCGCAATATGCATTTAAATATATAAGTATTTTCAGTTTATACTGAATGTTGTTACATAACTTACAAAACGCGTGTTTAAAGTCAAGCAAAAACATATACATAAAAAAATGCCAGAATATTAAGCTAAAGATAATAAATGTCATCATACATTGCCGGTTAAGTTAATTAATGCCATCTCAGTTGTTAAAGTTATTGTTAATTAATTTATATGCGTCCGATGATGATGTACTATGTGCAACTATGCCATTCAGAAAGTTATACGTTTCTTTATTGTGTTTACAGGGACCAAAAGTCCGATATTATCCGTTATTGTTATTTATAAATACCTGCTATTGTACTGTACTGTAAAATAAAAAATAAAAAATCACAGAATATATTTCCATGATGAATTATGCTCCGCTGCTTTTATGAAACTAAGTAGCGGCCAAATTCAGCCAGGATCAGTTAAATATTCAGGTTTAATCCACTTTGTGGCTTTTACTTGATAAATATGTGTCAAGAGTGCTGATGCCAAAGTCACATCCATGTCGTGAACTGATTTTGAAATTACGGCGCTGAATTTATTTATGTATTTATTTATTTTTATTAAACTGATAAGAACAGATACTAGAGGCCGAGAGCGGCGCTGAATTTAAGCAGGACGTCCAATTACGCAATGACGCACAGCTGCACACTCCGAAGGCTGTCCCATTTATGCGTTACACCAGTGAAAGGAAGGACTCTGGCCTCGCCTCCGCAGGACCCGACTCTGAAGGAAGGATCCTTCCAAGGAAGGATCCTTGACATTGGGACACATCTTGTATATAGGTGGGGGTATTCTGTTTAATTAAGCCAACTACAAGTGTGAATATGGTTGGTTTAATAACTTTATTTTAACTACAAACTACAGCGCTGACGGTACAAATGTTTTCCCTGCTGTGAATGTATGAATGTTTTGTGAAAAAAACAATAAACACATGTTTTAAATTAAAAAAAGCTTAATCTTAGAACTGATATCTAGACATTTTCCATGTTTTTCTTGATAATAGGTTTGGTTATTATCAAGAAAACCATGTAAAATGTCTAGATATCAGCTCTTCACTTACATTTTTATGAGCAATTTTTATTGTTATCATTATATTTGTCCAAATAAATGTACATTTAGTTGTACCAGAGATTAAGTGAACAAGAAATGAAGAGAAAACAATGGTGCTCTAATCATTTTTTCCATGACTGTACATGGGCTTCAGTTCTGTGACCAGAGGAAACCCGGCATAATTTAAAGACGACAACAAGGTCACACACTCACACCTGCAACACAACTTCATCAGAAACCTTATTTGCCAAAAAGCTAATGTATTAATTTGAGGTATAATGCATCACCACTTTATGTTAGTGTTTTTGGGGAAAACACTGTTATTAGGATTAGTATGGGAGTGAAAAGGCTCCATTAAAGCTGCACTTGGCTCAGCTCCAGCTGTGTGATTTAGAGTGGCTCTGTTTGTCCAAATCAAATTCTAATTTAGATGCATTTTCTTTACACAGTAATGGATGCACCAATAATAACAGTCACAAGAGAATCAAAGGGTTTTCATTTGATTAAGTGTCTTTGAAAGAATTAGTTAAAAAAGAAAAAAACAGCCTTAGTTTTTGTTCTTTCGCTCTCCATAACTGTATGTGCAGGAAAATAGTGGATTTAAAATTTACAGCTATCAGTAGTTCAGTTGGTAAAACATAAACTGATTTTTCAATAATCCCCAGTTAGGCAATGTTTCCCCAGATATTACTTTTAGCTAGTGGTGGAAAAAGTATTCAGGTCTCTTACCTAAGTAAAAGTACTAATACCACACTATGAAATTACTCCACTACAGTAAAAGTCCTGCATTCAAAACTTACTGAAGTAAAAGTACACAAGTATCAGCATCAAAATGTACTTAAAGTATCAAAAGTAAAAGTACTCGGTAACCACTCAGATAGTTAAATATATTCTAAATATATTACTAGATTATTATTATTGATGCGTTTATGAAAATTGCCTTTTAATTTTCTCAAGATACGGCTCATTTTAACTACTTAATGTACTGTTAAGAGGTTTAATTTAAAACATGTCTAATGATTTTAAATGAATCATGTTTTTTATGTTAAATCTCAAGCTGAAAAGTAACTAAAGCTGGCAGCTAAATGTACCTCAAAATTGTACTAGAGTACAGTACTTGAGTAAATGTACTTAGTTACATTCCACCACTGTAAATATTCATTCAAAAATATACATTCATAATCATCAGGTGTAGGGATGGGTACCGAATTCGGTACTTTTATAGGTACCGACCGAATTCCATCGGTACTACCGAGTACCGATTCATGTAAAATCAAACAGTACCACGTTTCGGTACCTGAACTGCGTTACCTTTAAACTGATCATTGATTTCAACCTGTTTGCATTTGACGTCTGTGATTAACAAGCGTGCTGATGATCGCACTATTTTTTATTTACCTCCTCATCTAGTCCTGTCTGCTCACCGCGGCCACTAGCTGCTGCCCTCTTCCAACCCGGCGCAGAGACGAACAGCCCGGCTCTAGGACTGCTAGCCGCTAGCTGCTATCTCTCCAATGTCTCTACCCGGGCTTGGCCTTCGTCTGCCTCCAGATTGGACCTTCCTTACTCCGTTTGCTCTCTCCATTCTTCTGTAGACCAGTCATTAGCAGCTAGCAGCTAGCTGCTGCATCTCTGGTCCTCCGCTAATACTGCTCTCTTCAACTCAGGAATATTACCTGCCAATTAACTCCAAACTGCCTCGCTAAAATTAAATCCCTCAGACTCCTGCGTCCTCCTCGATATGTGCACAGAGCAGCACGACTCAACTTTGTTTATTCCAATCATGCCCACAATACTGTCTGACCGGTGCTGCGCTGCACAGCTACGACGTCATCACAACAAATCACACGTGCACTTGCAACCTTTTTTTTTTTTCTCCTCCGTGCACTTGCCACCTGAGAGCGCTCCTCTGCATCCTTTGATAACACTGCAACCTTCATGTTACAAAATGCACGTTCACTCAACAATAAAGCACTGCTCATCCTGGATTTTATATTGTTTTGATATATTTTTTAAAGTTTATATTTTGAGAAATAAATATGTTGAATTGAAAAAAATAGATTTTATTATTAAACAAATTAACATTTATTACCACATAAACAAACGCAAAAGTACCGAAAATTGGTACCGTTGAGTACCAGTAACGATTCCCAGGTACCGGGTATCGGTACCGTATCGGTTCAAATGTGAAAGGTACCCATCCCTAATCAGGTGGCAGAAACGCAAATATACAGTCATAGAAAAATGATGAGACCACCTTTGTTTTCTTCATTTTCTTGTTCATTTTAATGCCTGTTACAGTTTTACATATTCCAAATATATAGTTGGATTATTAGTTTTGATGCATGTAAGTGGTGTTAGGTAGGGTTGATTTTAAATTAAAACTGTTATGAGGTTTATAAAAAAATAATCACTTTAAGTTTCTCATGTTTTTTATATTGATGTCGACATGAAACGTAACTAAAGCTGTCAGCTAAATGTAGTGAAGTAAAAAGTACAATATTTACTTAAGTACAGTACTGGTAAGTAAAAGTATTTAGTTACATTTCACCAATGCTATTAGCTTACTATTTAGATTTACATTAAATCAAATATTTTACCTATATTTATAATTTTTTCACTATTTTTTCAGCATTTATACATTATCTTTAGTTAACTGATTAGACTTCTCTTCTCACTTGCTAACTACTTTTCAAACACTCTCAATTGCATCATAGTGTGTTCAAGTTACAGCTGACTCAATATATGGATATTGTATAGAAATTTTGTTTTCTAATTAAATTGGTTTGCAGTAGTTACAGTACAATATTTCCATGTACCCCACTGGTAACTGCAAAACTACCCCCTGAGGTACAAACACACCCCAGAGTACAATCCCCCCAGACTACGTGTGTCCCTGTCTGGGGACCACTGATGTACACTATTAAAGCTGCATTCATAAAATGTGTAATAAGACACATGTTTGTTATGTATGACTAACCCACAGAGAGTTATCAGCCGACTCTGTAATTCCCATTGGAATTATCACACAGTGTTTTAATGTAGCAGCAGGGAGCTGTTCAGTGAGGCAACAGTAGTGACATGCTTTTCAACATAATAAAGCATTTAGCAGCTAGAGAGCTATACTTGACTCAGCAGTTGGTGGAGACGAGTGATGTACCAATGAAGCCTCATGAACCAATTGCTTTATTTTCTGAGCCCACTAGATGGCACCCTTGGTTTATTGAAAAAGGCTAAAGCAATGGTAAAAAAGTGTGTTTTCAGTAGTGATGTGCCAATGAAGCCTCATGAACCATTTTCTTAATTTTCTGACTCCACTAGATGGAGCTCTCTGTTCAACAAAGGGCCGAAAAACACACTTGATTACCATTGCTTTAGCCTCTTTCAATAAACCAAGGGTGCCATCTAGTGGGCTCAGAAAATAAAGAAAAATGGTTCATCAGGCTTCATTGGTACATCACTTGTTTTCAGCCCTTTGTTGAACAGAGAGCTCCATCTAGTGGAGTCAGAAAATTAAGAAAATGGTTCATGAGGCTTCATTGGTACATCACTAGTAAGCAGGTAACTGTTTGCTATCATGTTTACCATACCTTCTGCTGCCTCGAAGTGGCCAAAAAATAGCTTTTACTACTTGAAATTACAGTTTAATGTGATTCTTAATTAAATATATTTAGCACAGAGGGAATTCTTTGTACTTAAGTCCTTGTTGATGGATCCTTAAGGAGACACTCATGAGAACACATTTTTACTTCACTGACATCCACAAATTCCTGTGAAATCACCATGTGCATCTTCTGGTTTAGTCTATTTCTGCAACAAGGATCATTTCTGATCTCTACAATAGCTACCTTTGTGTGTCACTTTACCCACAGAAGCTTTGCTAGTTTTCTGTAGCTGAAACCCTTTCTGTGTCCATGTAAATTTTTTACATGCAAGAAGGAAGCGGAACGAGCAGACTGAAAACTCCCATCCGAGTTCATTTCAGAGCCCTACTGCCGTAAGAAGGTACATTTGAGCTGTAGCTACATTTTAATGTTAAAATACCTGCCGTGTAGACACAAAAGAGTCTGCTGTGTATCCGTGCACATTCATGTTATACTACAACAAAGCATGACTAACCAAGTGAAAAGTTCCATTTGGGCTCAATCCAGAGCCTGTTCCCTGAACAGACTGGCCTCCAAGTGTCTCACAGATACTGTAAACACACAGAGGTGTTTGCACCCAGCGTCTCAAGCCAAACCCTGCGGTCCTCTGTGGCACTGGGACTGGTCCGGCTGGGTTTGAACACAGGGATGTTCACATGGATACTGAAGCCTGAGGCCAAACTGAGTGGGAGGCATCAAGAGTTGCTTCCTCCCTCCTGTACACAAGGGCAACTTTGAAATACAAAACATGTTCTCCTACACCTCGCTCACTCTTCAAGTTTCCTTAGACACCTCTTCCTGTCTCTCTTACTTACTCTGTACATCTGTATCTTCCTTACGTGCGTCAGTGCTCTTTTTCTTTAAATACTCCTCTCTCTTAACTGCCAAAGATACTTCCTCCCAGCAACCTGAAGAAGACGAAGACGAGGGTTTGAAATAGAAGAAAAGGTTTCTCTGCAACCGCCAGCGGTTCTCTTTTTCAGCTCGTCTACTTTTCCAATTCATGTCGTTTCACATACACACAAGCATTGCATGTGTCGGGGGGGGTAGAATATGTGTTCAGACAGTGAAGCATTTTAGGGAGATACATTATGTTGCTCCTTACGTAGCCTTTGTTGGTAGGGTTTCACACCTTCACACCACAACTGAGCTCCCCTTTCACTTCACATTAACCTGCATCTCAAATCTAGATCATATCTTTACATAATTTAGATGGAATACATTTACTGTATGCTGGACATGCATCACAATTTGAAGTGTTTTACTCTGAAGACTTTGCCTTGACTTTCAGCTTACAGTTTCCAAAATGGGTTGTGGTCTCTGATCCTCTGGCGGTGTTGGCTGACCAGGTCTTCATCGAGCCTTGGCCGAATATACATAGATTTTATGTTTTGTTGGTTTTATGCCTGATTGTCGAGGAGCACGGGCTTCCTCTGGGGAAATCACAGGTTTAGTTTCATTAACTCACTAAAATCTCTCCAAACAGTCCCCTGACTGTCCAGCTGCCAAAAACTAAATGAGACAAGAGAGGAGCTGATAAAAAGGTTGATAAGCCCATCTGAGTAGCCTTCATTAGCGGATGGGACATGAGCCAAACTAAAAAAAAAATCAACGTACACTAGTGATGTACCAATGAAGCCTCATGAACCATTTTCTTCATATTCTGACCCACTAGATGGCGTCCTTGGTTTATTGAAAAAGGTTAAAGCAATGGTAATCAAGTGTGTTTTCAGCCCTTTGTTTAACACAGAGCTCCATCTGGTGGAGTCAGAACATTAATAAAATTCATGAGTCTTCATTGGCACATCACTAACGTACACGTCAAATAAGTTTTTCCCAATGATAGTTTCTGTAATTTTAGGTAGCTCTCATGTTTGTTCAAGTGTTTATTTCACTCATCCGTTTGGTTTTACTTAGTTATTCGATGCTCTAAAAGAGTGTAAAAAAATGCTTGACAGCTGCGACTGACTCTGAACTAAGTGGGATGGCACTAAAAACTGTCTGCTCCAACCTAGATCACTACTGTGCAGAGTCTAAATAACTAGTGCAAGATTGATGTAGCTTGACATGGATCAAAGATCAGGTCATAAAAGATAACTCTTTTTGTACAAGAGCTGTCACTTTTTCGAACGTTGTTAATACTGTAAGTGCAATGACCTGTTTGGAACTTGACAGTCTATAAGTAAACAGTAGTGATGTGCCAATGAAGCCTCATGAACCATTTTCTTAATTTTCTGACTCCACTAGATGGAGCTCTCTGTTCAACAATTGGCTGAAAACACACTTGATTACCATTGCTTTAGCCTTTTTTAATAAACCAAGGGGGTCAGCCTTTTTTGCTGGACATTTCTTCAAATGATCTGTTTATTAGTGATGTACCAATGAAGCTTAATGAACCATTTGCTCTTATTTTCTGAGCCCACTAGATGGCACCCTTGGTATCTTGAAAAGGCTAAAGGAATGGTAATCAAGTGTGTTTTCAGCCCAAGTTCCAAACAGGTCATTGCACTTAAGATATTAACAACATTCGAAAAAGTGACAGCCCTACTACAAAAAGAGTTATCTTTTATCACCTTATCTTTGATGTCATGTCAATCATCTTGCACTGGTTATTTAGAGTCTTCGCAGTAGTGATCTAGGTTGGAGCAGACAGTTTTTAGTGCCATCCCACTTAGTTCAGAGTCAGTCGCAGCTGTCAATAATGTTGTTACACTCTTTTATAGCATCGAATAAGTAAGTAAAACCAAACGTATGAGTAAAATAAACACTTGAACAAACATGATGATAACTACCTAAAATTACAGAAATCATAATTGGGAAAAACCTATTTGGCGTGTACGTTAGTGATGTGCCAATGAAGCCTCATGAACCATTATATTCATTTTCTGGCTCCACTAGATGGAGCTCTCACACTCGATAAACATTGCTTTAGCCTTTTTCAAGAAACCAAGGGTGCCATCTAGTGGGTTCAGAAAATAAAGCAAATGGTTCATGAGGCTTCATTGGTACATCACTAATAAACAGATCATCGGAAGTCGTGTCCAGCAAAGGGCACTAAAACTATTAGCTTGCCCTAACGCATGCCTTATTGACCTATCAGTAAACTAAGCTTGTAATGTTCCATTGTTTGCTACAAAAACAGCAAGCATAGCCATCCTAAGAAGACAACCGTGAAACCAGAGCAACTGAGAATTAGTATGTTTAAGTGTTTTGGGTTTGTTTTTTTTACCATAGATGGAAAAGTAATTAACAAAGATAAGACTGTTTGTTGACTTTTTACAAAACTAGAGTGACAACAAAGTTGCAGACTCGTCTGCTACCTTCGATATAATGGCAAGAAATGTTTTGTTTGCTTTCTTGTTTCTAATTACAGCCCAATTAAAAAATAAACCTGGAATTAGTTTGAAAAGCAATTGCAAATAAAATAGATGCCTTCATGTTGCATTATGGGATTTAGTGTTTTGGAGCCATATTAGGAACTAAATGTGAGGATATCTGCCTCTGCTGCTTTCATTTTCACTAGTGATGGCCAAATTTAGCTCCATAAACCATTGTCTATTCAGTGTAAGCCCAGTAGATGGCACTATGTTCAACAAAGAGCTAAGCTCACACTGAATTGTTATCCTATCAGCCTTTTGCTTTAAGAAGATCACCATCTAGTGGGATCAATAAATACAACACTGGCTGAAACTTCATTTCATCGCTAATTTTTACCATTCTTGTTTGTTAAATAAATATTTTGTGAATCCTCCAACTCGATGGAAGAGCAGAACAAAATTGCTTGAGTTGCAGAAAGCTATAAATCCTCCAAATTCAACAGACAGGGTGAACATTCCAGTTAAACCTGTAGCTTGATATAAGCTCTAAGAGCCCAACAAGGTTTATGTCAGATAACATCAGGGGAGGCTGATTTCTCCAATCTCCTAATGAGAATGACCCACCTCTACATTCTCACACAGACTTTGAAATTCATCAAAAATGGCTTCTATCCTTGAATCACATTCTTCTTTCCATCTCCTCTCTGATTTCACTCAGTCCTTTGTCACTCCGCTGATAGAAATAGACTAATAGAAGACCTGAGAAGAGTGGCGGAAAGTGATATAGATAAATTGATCGTGATGGAGAAAGATTACCAATAAGAGAAATTGGGAGAAAGAAGAGATTACAATGGATAAGAAGGCTGCTACTACAATTGTATGGATCGCTAGTGGGGTTATACGTAGCATGTGTGTTGGTGTGCGCCCGTGCATGTGTGCAGAGGTCACGGTGGGGCTATGGGCAGCATTGTGAAAAGGACGATTGGTGTTAAATTGGGGTGAAAAGAGGCTTAGGTAGAGATAGAGAGACTGAGTGAGAGAGAGAGAAAGCAAGAGAGAGATGGTCACCCTTCACTCCACACATGGATTAGAGGCTATAGAGACATTGACAGGCTCAAAACCTGGCTTACACTGCTAAAGCCCTGCAGACACACACACACACACACACACGCAACTCAGTATGTGTCAGTCCTAACAGCTACAGTATATTTAGCAGTGGAAGACAATGCTTGACTGTTTAGCTGTCAAAATGTCTCAGTTTTGCTGAGATGTATCTGCTGATTTGAGATCTCAACAGACTGGGCACATTTTTAGACTATTCAGATTGGCAATATTCTCAGCATCCATGACAGCAATATTTTTCATGGTACTTTTCTTGCTTTCATTACCCAGTGGCTATGTATACATACAGAATCATAATTCTGTCTGAGGAAAATCCCAAAGCAACTATTTACAAAGCAAATAAGTCGTGTGATTAAGCATTCTGTGACTTTACAGCCTGTTGTAGAAGTTTCTTAGCACGCTCAGTTGAATGCCAATATGTAGTGATCTTTAAAATCAGCACAGTCTTTGCAGAATATAGTATTCTTACATTATGTATGGTTATTAAACATGTGTGTTTAAACAAGAAACTGTATTTTTTACAGTTTTATTTTTTTAAATACATTCCTCCACTGTAAAATACACTGGCACCATGTTTGTAGCAAAACTATACTGTAAGCAATCATTTTTGCATTTATTTTTTGTATAAAATACTTTTTCTCACTGTTAAATGTTAAATGTTAGACTAAACATCTCTAACAAAAATATACTGTAATATTCAATGGTAAAAATCCTGAATTCATGTGTTTTTTTCTTGTCAATTATATGGCAGAACAGTGTTTCTTTTGATGGAAAATTTTTTTTTTTAATGGTCTTAAACGGGAAATCAACAGTGCTAATATATTCATTCATCCTTTCATTATCCTTAACCGCTTATCCGCACTCAGGTCAATGTCAGGGGCTGACATTGGGCGAGTGCTACTATAATTTTACCGTGATATTACAAGAAGTTGCACCGTATTTATTACGTTTATTAAGTTCTGACAACCACAGCTGCATTTATTTTTTACCGTAGAAACAACACATTTTTATACAGTCTCTATTACGTCTTTTCCAACTTGTAAACCAGTTTCATTCAGGATTCCTGGAACCTTGGTGCTATCCAATGAACCAGCTCGCATTTCCACCACTTTTGAGCAGAACCACTGTATTGAAGGATAAGTCATTGAAGAGGATGCTGTTTAATGCACAGTGGAAGATGTAAATGATCTGGTATTACATTTAACAAGCCTGGACCAAATATTGAGGTTAACAAGAAATGTAAGACTATTACGTACAATTTGTACGACAAGACACACCCACTTCAGTTCCCAATGCAGCTTGAGAAAACCCTGTTATTTTTGGTTCCAGTTGTGAATTAAGTTTCTATGTTTCAAACCAATTTATTTCTGGTCAAAATGCTCTGAACAGTTCACAGTTCTGCACTTGGCCACAGTGGTGCTTTGAGCGTCAGTTCAGACTGGACATATTGCACCTTTCCACATGTTGTGATGTTGTGAAAATAACATTGTGAATTAACAAAAACGAACAAAACTACTCTTTGAAAAATCACAGTTTCGGTTATAAAACTATGTTACATAAAGTTAATTGTGTAAATTTTGAAGTAAGTAAACAACTTGACTTTTTCTTTCACAGGACATAAACAACAGTCTGTGTTTGTTTGACCAATCCATCCAGTCGAACCTCTCCCTGACGCAGACTTTGTCGCTCTTTATACAGCAAGGCCTTGGCTATGTGTGACAGCACGTCTTAATAAAGTCAATCAAGGCAGTCCGTGGCCTAGAGGTTAGGAATCGGGCTTGTAACTGGAGAGTTGCCAGTTCGAATACCGGTACTGACAGGTCTAGGACTGAAGTGCCCTTGAGCAAGGCACAGCTCCCCGGGTGCAGTAATGTGCTGCTTGCCACTGCTCCTTGCATGGTGTGTTCACTTATGTGTAAAAAAAGGATGGTTTAAATGCAGAGCTTGAATTTCCCCATTGTGGGATTAATAAAGTAATCTTCTAAAAGTTACATTAGCATTTGAATGAAGTTTAACTCCACTTCCATGCCCAGATTTTACCATATTTATTTGTACCATTCACAAAAAATATGCAGACATGATATTCACTGTGATGGATTACACTGCTCAAACATGTCTGCAATGAACAGACACCAGTGGCTTCCTACGATTAGAAAAAAATATCCAGAAATCATAAACTATACAAATATTTGGTAACTATTTAACTATTTGGTAAAAAATTGCATGACGTTTGAATAACGTAACATTTATAAAACGTAATGCTAATGACTTTAATAATGATCAACATGTCATTTACCAAAGATTTAAAGATCAGTTATAAGCCATTGATAAGAACACATTTGGTTCTTCTCTAACTAATGTAATTAGAAACAACCTTTTATAAAGGGGACCTTAATCGGGGCCTATTGATTTGTTAATTAAGAGCTAAAACAAATATATATGCATCACTTTGATAAATTTTGAATAGTCCAAAATGTTGCTCATCCACATTTAAAATGCATCACTATCTTTACCTTGCCATAGAACGATTTCTCTCAAAGTACAAGGGTTAGAAGTTAGTTAATCTTGCCAGTGATTTGTTTTGCAGAGAGAGGATTAAACTTCAGCTCATTCCTTTTTAAACAGAGGGAGAGAGGCGAGACAGACAGAAGCAAACAGAGAAAAAGAGGGAGACAGAGTTCTCTCTCCAAATGAGTTTAGTTTAATTAACATTGTCATTGTTTGAATGGAGAAGAGAATCTCCAGAGAATTACAAGATAATGTGCTGCCGATGTTTATCTCTTAAGCTAACCCTAGGCCATTTATAATGAAATTTTTACTGATGTTGATTTATTGCGACAGCCATTTTATTGATTTCAGAACCAGCTTGCTGGATAGATTTCATGATTTTGTGAGTGCTGATGTCAAGCCCTTAATATATTATTATAATTTATTACCTTATAATCATTACCTAAATGACTTTAATTTGGATTTATTTGTTCTCCGTGAATACACAATGCTTGTACTTTAGTTCACTTAGGGATAATATCACCTGAAGCACATCACTAATTCCATCTCTCACTTTAATTCTCACGTTTCTAATAAGCAACATGAGTTTTTCTGCAACCATAGCTTACTAGTTCAACAGTTGCAGTCAGTCTTTACTACATGAACCAGGCTAAATGTTTATCCCCCTATTGACAGATAGGGGGATAAATTAAAGGTATAGAATTTAAAAAAAGAACTGATACAATAATAATTACCTCTGACCCACTAGAAGTGTGTTGCTGTTCCTTTTCCACTATAATTTGAACAAAACATAAAGAACATTTCTCCAACTTTGGGGCTAAAGCTCTTTGAACTACATGTACACTTACATAGCATTCACATGATAGACTTTTCCAATCTCTTTTTTTATGGACAAAAGAAGCTCTGCACAGCACCACAACAATGGCTTCTCAAGGTTCATCAGCCAGCTGAGGCCTCCTGTTGTGTGGCTTTGATTGGGTTGAACCTATCTGGGCCCGCTGATGGGCTGGTAAACATACTGCAGTCATCTGTGACATTGAAGTGGTAACCATTATTGCTAATAAAGGCGTTTCATCTGGCTGTTTTTCAGGCATGTGAGGTTGCTTTTTGAGAGCATTCTAGTTCTTCCTCCATTTGTGGCTCTGACCCAATTCTCATTAATAATCCACTCTATTCTCCACATTCTCAGATCACGCCAAGCAATAAAAAGAAGAACATGTTACCTTTGCGACACTGGTTGAAATCCAGTGTTGTGTCAGATGCTAAGAAACAATCTTTTTGTTGCCTATTTTCCCATCCAGCAATGAAATCACAGCTTAATGCTACTGCCAAAGTGTCTCCATCTATTCTTCATTCCATGTCAACACTTTCTGGAACATTTTCTCCTCAATTACATTTTCCTGCTTTTTCTTGTCTCTGATGTTTCTTCAGCATTTTATCCTCATTTCTATAGACTCTCAAACATAAAATAGAACAACTTAATCTGTAATCCTTCCTTGCATCTAATCTCAGTGTTGCCTTTGTAAATACATGCCTCAATATTGTAAACTCAGACCTCACACTCTCCTTTCGCCTTTGAAATAATCCCATCCTCTCATTCTGTGACTACGTCTTCATTCAGGGACACAAATTGGTTCTTTAAAAAAATCACAGTTTCCTCTCAGAGAAATATTTAGGTCACTCTTTGGAAGTGGTGCTGCTACCACAGCTGCCATGAAAGGGGTTCCTTCCACATCACTTCAACACATGCTGTGCCGGTCTCCTGCTACTTTATGTGTAGCATATGCTTCTGTTATTATGACTTCAAATGGATCTCTTCTGCCTCAAGGCCTGATTACACCAGAAAGTGGCACAGTGAAATTCATCCTTCCGTCTATTTGGTGCTGGAAGCCTGGAGACATTGTGACCACTCTCAGGGATAATTGGGGAACCACTGTAGCTGATTATCTAACCAGAAACACACTAGCCAGCTGGAAACATGCTAGAACCAGTCCGTGAGCTGCTTCTGTGTTCTGTAATGTAGCATTCACACCACCTGCCATTTAGTTACTGCGATTGTAATTCCTATTGAAGAGGGAAAATGCCAAGCTATCAAGCTCACTGTTGCTAACTATAATTTAGCAAGTTTGTTAGCCCTGTTGTTACTGGAACAATAACTCCATATAGTTTATTCAAAAGACATATTAGATGCATGTCTGCAAATCAGCCTCATTTGTGCAGCGTCCTGACATTGGACTGCTACATGGCTGATACATTACAATAGCTCTCCCAATTTGGACTGACCACATCGAAAATGCGAAACACTGACAAAACAGCTTGCTATTCGAGGAGTGTATGTATTATGCCAGACTCTATATCTACTTTGAGTTCCCAAGGCCCTATGTTCTCAGGTTCTATGATCCCAAAGTCCTATGTTCCCAGAGACCTATGATCCCAGAGTCCTATGTTCCCAATGCCTTATATTCTCGGGGTACTACGTTCCCAAGGACTGATGTTCCCTGGGCACTATGTTCCCAAGGCCCCAGGGTCCTATGTTCCCAAGGCCCTATGTTCCCAAGGCCCGATGTTCCCTGGTACTATGTTCCCAAGGCCCTATGCTCCCTGGGCACTATGTTGCCAAGGCCACAGGGTCCTATGTTCCCAAGGCCCTGTTCCCTGGGCACTATGTTCCCAAGGCCCTATGCTCCCTGGGCACTATGTTCCCAAGGCCCCAGGGTCCTATGTTCCCAAGGCCGTATGTTCCCTGGGCACTATGTTCCCAAGGCCCTATGCTCCCTGGGCACTATGTTCCCAAGGCCCCAGGGTCCTATGTTCCCAAGGCTCTATGTTCCCAAGGCCCTTTGCTCCCAAGGCCCTATGTTCCCAGGGCACTATGTTCCCAAGGCCATATGTTCCCAAGGCCCTATGTTCCCAAGGCCCCAGGGTCCTATGTTCCAAAGGCCCTATGTTTCCAGGGTCTTATATTGCTAGAGTCCTGTGGTCCGCAATTTAATATTCTCACACATTAACTATAGTATTGTGTTTATATTCAGGGTTGAATATGTTTAGGAGATCTCTTTTCATACCAAAAGAGTAACCCTTGGAGTCATGATTATAGTCCCCAAAGCTCATCCTAACCTAAGCTATATAAAACTTGGGAACATAGGGCCTTGGGAACACAGGACTCTGGTAAAATAGGATACATGCTGCAATGGGTCACTGATGCATATTTTCACATCTATAAATGCCAGTTTTTTGTTTTGTGCACTCACATTTTTGTATTTTGTAGCAGCAGCTACTCCTCAGAAGCCTCCACATACCAGCACACAGTGCAGTGAGCCAGAACTTTCCTCAAACAGCAGTTACTATTAGTAGCAAGCCTGCATTTATTGCCAAACAATTTCCTTCCAGCTGGCCTTCATCTGATAATCAAGTGTTTTAGTGCAATATTGTGAATATGAATTTGATCATCAATCCTACTGTCGCTTCAACAATCTACGTTGTATTTGATTCATGATTACTATTGACTCAACAAGGTTTTTCTAACCCTATCAATGGACGTAAGTATATATAAGTCACATTATCTTGTGTGCTCAGGGTTATAAAGGAAAGGTAATTTTTTCAGGGAACTATATGTAAACTGGAACCTGCGCTATGGATAAAGAAGTCCATTTCGAGGGAATGATTAAGAAAATAAGATAATTTATATGCAGCCGTGAGAAAATTAGAGGAAAGTGGTGAAATGTCAATCTGCTGAACCACAGCAGGGAGATATTAACATTCAGACCTATGGCATTTTAATGGAGTGGACAGGGAGAGATAATTTGGGATGGACCATATTGTTGTTCATTACTGAGCCTCCCTCTGCGAGACACATGCACACACACGAACACATCCACTGACCAGCAGGTGTGTGTGCACCCCTGTGTGTGTGTGTTTAAGCATCCTTTACCAAATGGTGTGTATCTGAGAGAAATGATGGATAGATGTCAACGGCAGGTCTTCCTCTCATTCCCCCTCTCTGCCTACTGCCTGTATGTGTGTGTGTGGCTGTGTGTGTGATAGATGGGTGTGAGTGCAGAGGTCTTAGTATATTTGTCCAGACTCCATTAAACACCTGTTCACTGGCCTAATGTGTACGGCCCTGTGTCCTCAGGCTGCTGCAGTAGTACAGCAACAGACACTATCGACACAATAAAACCATCAAAACAGAGCTGTTTTTATGTTTGATATTATTTTTAAGAGGACAAGATTTCATAAACCAAAACAAACTGTAACAAAAGAAGAGCCTGATACGCTGAGCTTCCAATACATCTGTTGGGGAACTACATCATTAACTGATTTAGGATTTTCAATCAAACAGTTATGATAACAATATAATATTATAATGATTATGATTACAGTCTGACTGTTAATGTATCACGTCAATTCCCCAAATTGGAATTAAAAATAGATGTAAGGACTCCTCTGTTTAAGACTATTAAGATTCAGTTTTGCACACACACACACACACACTGAAACAGCAAGCAGTGAATATGTCCTCTGCATTTAACCCATCCTTTACACACCAGTGAACACACCATGCTTAGGAGCAGTGGGTGGCACATTTCTGCACCTGGAAAGCAGTGGGTGGGTTAGGTGCCTTGCTCAAGGCCACGGACTGTTTTTCTTCAGGTACTCTAGGTAAGATGAAATATGTTAAAGGAGTGTATTTTGCTTCTTCTATTGAAATTCCTGTTTGAGTAATAACTCAATGACTGTGAAGGCCACACTGGTTTATAATAGGTCTTCTGTGAAACAAGATTTTACAACTCAGGAAGGATTGAACGGTCATTATCCTCAGTGTTAACAATTGCAAGTAGATGTAACATGAAAATGTCAAGATACTGGATGTATCTATGCAGTATCTTGACATTGAATTGTCCAGCAGCAGTTGAGAAAGCTTTCACTTTTTAATTACAACCAGCAGCTCTAAAGCGCACTCTGTCCGTTGGTTGGTTGGTTGGTTGGTTGGTTGGTTGGTTGGTAGGTTGGTAGGGTGGTCGGTCGGTTGGTTGGTTGGTAGGTTGGTTTGTGAGTTGGTTCGTTGGTTGGTTGGTTGATTGGTAGGTTGTTTGGTTGGTTGGTTGGTTGGTTGGTTGGTTGGTTGGTCGGTCGGTTGGTAGGTTGCTTGGTCGGTCTGTCAGTTGGTAGGTTGGTTGGTTGGTTAACACAAATTTCCCAACCCTTTGGTGACAGTTGCGCCCTAGCATGCTGAAATTTGCAATGGAGGTCAAGTGTTTTTGTGAAAAAGTGCATGAGAATTTGCATGTTTTTTGGTTGAACCTAGATTTTCTTTCCCTCTAGATTCTCATTGAAATGAATGGGCCTATTTTGTTTGTAACCCAGTGCTATTGCTGTGGTGTCTGAGGATGGCATAGAACAGAAATCAGAGGTGTTACTCTTAAGTTGGTAAGCTCACATTGATAATTGAACTAGTGTGATTGTGAAGCATTAATGAAGCAGCTGACTACAAGCAGCTAATGCAAGTACAACCTGAGTGCTCTGCCTGAACAAATTCCACTGTATGCTTTATTTTATCCAATCATGCATATAAGTGTTTGAGCATTCCACCTCTAAAAGATCTGCCTCCATGTCAATGACAGTGTAATTTCAGTGGTTATTTAAATGTCATTTGGAAACCACAGATGGAGTTTTTATGTCCTGGAAGGTTGGCAACCGTAATAGCAGGGGAACTTCTCTCAAAACCTCCCGAAATAATACTGTTATCATACCTCGACACCACTCAGTTCAACTTTCGGAACTGTTTGCGTTGGCCCCATTAGCTGCTAGCTGCCATATTAAGAGCTGTGTGTAAGCAACCACTTTGCTCTGAGTTTCATATACAGCTGCTTTAAATATGTCAAAGTTGGTCCGATAGTCACCTTGATAAATTTGAGTTGTGATACTCGTGATTCCAAATTCAACTTATATATAATACTTATATATATATATAATGTTATATATAACATTGCCTACATAAGTGATTTGGGACAAGTCATATAATTTACCATTTTTGCAATGATTACAACATAAGCTGAGCTCCTCAGCCAAATTCCAACCAACTTAGCATTAGTTCATGATGTCAAGACAATATTAGCCTGGATAAAACTATTATAACCACAACACAATTTGAAAAATTGCTAAAATTGTACCTCAACTAGTGATGTACCATTGCAGCCTCATGAACTATTTGCTTTATTTCTGAGCCCACTAGATGGCACCCTTGGTTTATTTAATAAGGCTAAAGCTATGGTAATCATATCAATGGTGTGTTTTCAGCCCTTTATTGAACAGAGAGCTCCATTTAGTGGAGTCAGAAAATTAAGAAAATTGTTCATGAGACTTCATTGGCACATCACTACCTACAACCCCAAATCCAAAAAAGTTAAACAGAATATTTTCACAGTTGATTACAGCACGAGGACAAGATATCTAATGCTCAAACTAGACAACTTTTCTGTAAATAAATACATTCTGAATATGATGTATTCTGTTTATGTTTTACACAGTGTCCCAATTTTCTGGGAATTGAAGTTGTTCGTAACTTATGGTGTAGTTAAACAGAACTATTGTCTCTCTTTGTATAACCAGTAGCCTGATTATACAACGCTCAATGAAACCTTCTGGAACTGAACTGAAATTACCTCTTGACTATTTTTCTTTTAGTTATAGTGGTTGTGAAATTAATTTATAGACGTCACATCTAATTCAACTCTTCCAGTAGGAGCCACCACACACAGTGCCATCAGACTGCTGTGCTACAAGTGCTTGGGCTGACCTTAATGAGCCGCCTGTTGTCCCTTCTAATTCTGTAAAGCACTTTGCTAATAGCCTCAACATCAGCTGCTGACATCACTGTCACCATAATAACCCGAGTGTAACCACTTAGCACAAACATTAGCGCTGGATGTGACTGCCTATGCAAACGACAGGTACAACGTTGATTCTCAAAACCTTATACAAAGTACTTGGCGGCCATGTTGGGGCACCGCGGTGAATATATCAACCTGATTTTTGCTGTCTATCACCGTTAATTGTATGGAGATGAGTTTAATAAGCCTGGTGGGTGTCAGCTGAGTCAGTTATCATATGGATAATGTCCTCTGCATCCACGTTTCTGTCATGGCTGTCAGTGCAATCGAATTAGCATGACTGAAGCGCTTAGCATTAACATCAGTATGGGTGATGGCTCACTAGTCTAACTGCAGTACTTTACATTTATGGAAGTGGTAATGATCGCTCAGCATCCATTATCTCTCTCTCACTCTTTTCCGGATGTTTTCTCTCCATCTTCCTGTCTCCTCCCTCCATCTCTCTGCATTTATTTACTTTTACACCTGTCCTCCCCCTTCCTCTGTCCATTTTAATTATGTCCAATGATTGATTCTGTGTAGCTCCGCCATTATATTGTGATTACAAAAACTGCCGTTGTCAGTCACACACACACACACACACACACACACACACACACACACACACACACACGTAAACACACACAGATAGCAGTGGCTTCCTAATGAAGTGTCAGCAGTCTTTTGGCGTCAACAATGGAACCCAAACAAATGAAAAGCACACACACACACACACACACACACACACACACACACACTCATGTCAACAGGCTCTCCTCTTCCAGCTAATAACATGTCACTAGTGCTGACACTGCACTATCTTCTTAACCAACACTTCTTGAGTGAGTGTGTGTGTGTGTGTGTGTGTGCGCGAGACAGTTGGGGGGGGGGGGGGGGAGAGTGACACAGATATAGTTTGTGTGTATGTGTGTGTGTGTGTGTGTGTGTGTGTGTGTGTGTGTGTGTGTGTGTGTGTGTGTGTGTGTGATTTAAGGAGTGGGCAGAGTGAATTAAGTCGGCCATTGTGAGCACACAGTATGGCTTTTCTTTTAAACAGAGTGTTAATGTCGAAGGATCAGTAATTCATTCATGTCTTTTGCAGTCTGTCCTTCCCTCAGACGCTTATTTAGAAAAGGCTCTTTGGAGCACATCAATGTGTTAAGTGACTCAGATATTTACAAAATTGCAGCCTGAAAGCTTGGTAATACTCTCACCGGAGTTATTTATACATAATTTAACAGAATAATTTCCCAAGATGCACTAGGTAATTTTGAAAGGCAGCTGGACAGATGATGTAGCTGAGATTTAAGGAGTGATTCCAGTACAATGCTCATCTTTCAACACAGTCTAACCACATAGAACAATACCAAAAGGACAAGTTTTTACCACTTAGCAGTAGTAAATGGAGTGCACTTATATAGCGCTTTTATCCAAAGCGCTTTACACTACAGACTGCACTTATTCACCCGTTCTCACACACACCCAGACGCAATTTCGTCCCGCTACTAGTCAAATTATATATCAAAACGTGCGGTTTGATTGGGATCAGTGTGCTATTACTTTTCTCTACGGAATACGAATTTTTCGCGACGTGAGTCGGCCGAAAAAAAATGAGCGTTTTTTTACACGTCTACTTCTCCGGCATAATTTCACCTAGAGACTTTCATTATCAGTCACCTCTGCCAATGGTTTTACACAATAGAGCATGAGGGACGATCTATATTCAATGGCCGACCCAAAGGGATCACCTTTATTTTCTCAACAGTGGGATTTTTCTCCCATTGGTTTGTGAATTACCATTTCAAAGCCTTTAGTTTGCCATTATACCCTTCGCTATCTTTTTTTAATTTTTTTTTAGCTTGAAGTGACCATGTTTGGACAAGAGGGTGGAGCTAAGTAAGCAGCTAGTGCTAGCACTAGCTAGTTAGCACGGATTTCATGAACTGAAAACACACTCTAAACAAATCAAAATTCTTGGACGAAAACATACAGTGTGCTGTGGTAGTCAATCATAAGGTTGCCACACATGACCAGCTCTTTTTTTTTTTTTTTTTACTGTAAATGGGACCATCGTTTACAGATTTAACACCATGCTGTATTAAAGAAGACTTGAAAATATTGATTGAGACCATAAACCTATTAGGAAAATGCATATGGAGATAATAAATCAAGTGAGAGTAGGGTTTTTTCCCCATAGACCTCTATACAATCTGACTTCTTCTTGCAACCAGTGGAGTTGGGTGCTTCAGTGTGTGCTTTCAATACATGCTCCATATGTAGATTTTAAAGGCTCATTCTAAGCACAAAAAACAAACAAAATACCATGACACTTAGTTTCAGGTGATTAAACACTAATGAAAGCAAAATTAAAAAATATGATATTCCATTTCTGACAATATGCCCCGCTAATCCTACACACTGGCCTGTTAACTGCTAAAAACTCTGTTGAAAAGCATAAGCAGGCTCAGCCAGACATTTCCTATAAGAAAATACTTTTTTTTTTTAAATCTGAACTTTGAAGATACAATAACACAACTGAACCACGGAGACATTCATTAACAGGTGTATTTCAAAAAGCACATCCCAACTGATTTGGTGACTTGCTAAGATATTTTTTGACATGTATTTTCAGTTCAAAGTCTCTTTTTTTGCTTCATGTGTCACTGAGAATTTCAACAAAGGGGCCGCACAACACAAAAATATGTGTGAAACCAAACATGTTTGGTGTTTGAAAATAAGCTGAGCTGAGTTGATTATCTGCGCTTGTTAAAGCTGACTATCCCTTGTGAAAAGTTACAGTCAAATTAAAATGCCCTCACCAAACAAATACAGTGTCACTTTATAGTTAGGGCGGGTGCCTTTGAGTTTAGATTTTTTTGTGGTGTCAGTGTGTGCGAGTGTGTGTTTGCGCCACATCAAAGTCATCATTAGCAATGAATACTGAGTCACACAGGTATATGTAGACGCACATGCAAATGCAAAAACCCCAGTGCTGTCATCATTAGCTAGGTAAACACAGACACAGACACAGACACACACACACACACACACACACACACACACACACACACACATGCGGTGTCTTTGAGGTGTTTGTGTGTGTGGCTTGTGGCTGTGGCAGATGGTCTAAATTATACAGCTAAGGAGAAAGTGAAACTCACTGAGATGGTGAGCTCTCCTCTTCTTTAATTTACCGTCTGTCTTTTTGACTGCCACTTTCCTTTATGTGTGTGCTCACTCTCCATCTATCTATTCCACCTACTTCATTGATAAAACTGCTGTATTTATTGACATGCTGAAGCCCTTAAGGAAACATATAGTAAGAGAGTGTGCAGAGCCCAGCAGCAATACTGCACTGGTCCATTATTGGCTTGCCATTCAGAATACAAAAATCGGGTTTAAAGGGGACATATCGTGCACATTTTTCAGGTTCATACTTCTTTCTACACTGTAAAAAAAAGCGTTTATTACGGTAAAAAAACGGCAGCTGTGGTTGCCAGAACTTTACCGTAATAAATATGGTGCAACTTTTTGTAATATTAAGGTAAAATTATATTAGCACTGTTGATTTCCCGTTTAAGATGCCATTTTAGTCCATATATTACCGTAAAAAATAAAAACATCAAAAGAAACATATAATATTTTGCCATATAATTGACAAGAAAATACTTTATGAATTTTCAATTTTATAAATGCCGCATGAATTAAAGATGTTACCATTAGATTAGCATATTTCTGTTTGAGATATGGTGTTAAGTACATTTAACAATGATAAAAGGTATTTTTCCCAAAAATAAATGCAAAAATGATGGCTTGTATATAAATTACAGTATATTTTTTGCTACACACGGTGCCAGTGTATTTTACAGTGGAGTAATGTATTTTTTTTTTTAATTGTAAAAAATACTGTTTTGGCTGATATATACATTTTTGGTGTTTCATTGTTACTGAACCTGAATTAACCATTTTTTTACAAAAATGTTTATATTGTTAATGTTCAGATAACACATTGTCGTCTGAATATTCCTGTATTCATCCTCTGTTTGAAATGCCCCGTTTTAGATCCTGTCTCTTTAAGCCTTCCTTTCCAAAAAATCCCACTTTGCTCTGACCGATGTTTCTGGTTTTTCTGTATCCATCTCCACGGCATCTCTGCACTATCATTGCAGCCGGGGAATGACTGTAGCCACACTTTTTTTTTTACTGATTTAGAGTCCTGAAAAGAGTTCCCATATTTTGCAATTCCATTCCCCTGTGTTTTAGTAAGATGTCTGAAATAAGGTCTGTGGTTAACACAACCTTAACAGATTTTCACCTTTTGTTCTAGAGATGGTGGGAAAAAATCGATACACGTAGTATCGATATATTTTTGCATGACAATATTATATTGATTCATGGCCGCCAAGTATCGATTAATTAAGCGTTTATTTAGAGTCTAGCTGTTTTTGCTGTGAAGCCCTTTGAGGCAAATCTGTGATTTGTGATTTTGGGCTATATAAATAAAATTGATTTGATGTGATTTGATTTCGTTTTTTCTGGAGGCTGTAGTGAGCTCACTTTTAGGAATATATGAAACGAGAAGATCTAAGGAATCTATAGGCTAAAGACACTGGAACCAGGTAACATGATTTCAGGGACACAATCATATTGAAGCTTTACAGAGCAGTGAAGCTTTAAGTTTTTGAAAGTTTTATAAAATGCTGCAGTTGTTGTCGTCCATACATGTTTGACATCAGTTCAGTTCAGTTTGACTGAATACTTTGTTGGTCAGTCTGTGGCTTTGACTCTCATTGTGGAGAAATAAAAAGACTGAAGTGAGATGAAGAGACTGAGAATTTTCTCTTATTGGACAAAACAATTCTTCATTGAATTTAAATTTGGGGACACAAAATGCAGTTAAACAGTTAAATCGTAATATATTTTATCTCAATACTCACCATATCGCAGAATGCTTAAAATCGCAATAATATTGTATCATGACTCAAGCATTGGGATAAAATCGTCTTGTGGGGCCTCTGCTGATTCACACCTCTAGTGAATACACCACTTGTGAATTTTGAAGCTTTTATGTGTCTCAAAAAGGTGTTTGGCTGCTAACAAGTGGCTAAATGAAACTTCAGAGGTGGTTAATCATTATAACACTGGATTATATGTGTTAGTGGTTGTGATGTTGAAAATCATGCAACTGTTGAGCACTTTGTTTATAGCCCTACATTAGCTTTTACTTCTGGCCATTCTTTTTGACCATTTTCTGCAAAAATCCATTGCAGCACACATCGCCTTAAGGAAGTTCCGTCAGCTCCTTTTACCAGCACAGCTAAATGCATTTTTCCTTGGACCTTAAATGGAGATGGATTGAAGCAGATATTTTGTGTGATTTTCCTTTCATTTACTTGTTTCACTTTTTCCAAAGTTCTGAAAGAAAAGTTCACATTTTGGATGTTTTCAACATGTTAAATGGTATCCTGGGTCTCACCGATATATTTTTCTAAACAATAATACAACCCTTATCATACATTACAGTGTTGCTGGCTGGGTTTACAAGTGAGATGCCACTGCAGCATTGTTGGGTTGTTTACTTCAGCCTACAGGCCAGACACCTTGTAGGGAGAGGAGTCCTGGGTCAAAATCTAGTTTGATCACCATTAAATACTTTAATCCGTGTTTCCTTTAGGGGGAAAAGTGTCCACCGGGAAAGTCTCAGGCCACACCCTCTCAAGAGTCTGCTCACTCTGTGTGTCTCCACTACAAGTTAGCCCCCAGAGGGATTTAGTACGGTGGCCCTGAAGTGCAAAACACACCAGCAATTCACACAGCATGCCAGCAATTCACACAGCACGCCAGCATTTCACCACAGCACGCCAGCATTTCACCACAGCACGCCAGCATTTCACCACAGCACGCCAGCATTTCACCACAGCACGCCAGCATTTCACCACAGCACGCCAGCATTTCACCACAGCACGCCAGCAATTCATCACAGCACGCCAGCAATTCACACAGCACGCCAGCAATTCATCACAGCACACCAGCAATTCATCAAACCGGAAAGGGTAGGTACATATTGGACACTGATCCTCCTCCTGATTGGTTCCTGCCGTCATTCACTTCTCCATAGTAAAACCAGTCGCCCATGTAGTGCGCCCGTATTGTGATATTTATGGTAAATTCATTGAGCCGGTCCAGAGCGAGCTGACATGAAGGATAAACACTTTACTGTCATTCTTTTTCACTTTGATATATAAAACTCTTACCTGCAGAGAGGAGATGAAGTGTTAACTTTACATGGACACTCCACGTGATATAATCAAATTGCGTTGCGCCGAAAATGTATTTGTTGTGTCGGCGAAATTCATAATAAAATGCGCTTGGATAATTACTGTACAGTAAATATCAAAGGGCATTTTATTCTGATATTCCACAGAGACACGTTCTGTGAGTTTGTGAGTGAGAAGACCCGAGGTCCTCCGGTATTAGACTGGAATTATTGATTGGAAACAGATTATTTTTTAATGTAATGTAATATTTACTGGGCTACACGGTGGTGTGGTGGTTAGCACTCTTGCATCACAGCAAGAGGGTCGCCAGCTCAGCGGCTCCTGCTCAGTGTGTACCCCGCTTCTCCCCCAACGTCAGCTGGGATCGGCTCCAGCCCCCCCGCGGCCCGAGTCCGGATAAGCGGAGAGGCTGAATGAATGAATATACAAGGGCATTGTATTGTGAATTTCGCCGACACAACAAATACATTTTCGGCGCGACGCAATTTGATTATATCACGTGGAGTGTCCATGTAAAGTTAACACTTCATCTCCTCTCTGCAGGTAAGAGTTTTATACTGCAAAGTGAAAAAGAATGACAGTAAAGTGTTTATCCTTCATGTCAGCTCGCTCTGGACCGGCTCAATGAATTTACCATAAATATCACAATACGGGCGCACTACATGGGTGACTGGTTTTACTATGGAGAAGTGAATGACGGCAGGAACCAATCAGGAGGAGGATCAGTGTCCAATATGTACCTACCCTTTCCGGTTTGATGAATTGCTGGTGTGCTGTGATGAATTGCTGGCGTGCTGTGTGAATTGCTGGCGTGCTGTGGTGAAATGCTGGCGTGCTGTGTGAA
Organism: Centropristis striata; assembly: GCF_030273125.1. Classification (NCBI taxonomy): domain Eukaryota; kingdom Metazoa; phylum Chordata; class Actinopteri; order Perciformes; family Serranidae; genus Centropristis; species Centropristis striata. Next base: position 18,510,093 of record NC_081528.1, on the reverse strand, counting down.
TTGCTGGCGTGCTGTGGTGAAATGCTGGCGTGCTGTGTGAAATGCTGGCGTGCTGTGGTGAAATGCTGGCGTGCTGTGTGAAATGCTGGCGTGCTGTGTGAATTGTGTTTTGCACTTCAGGGCCACCGTAATTTAGAGACTCTGGAGGTGACGTATGGTTTTCACCGTCGCTAACTGTGCACAACGTCAGCAGCTGCAGCTGAAAGCAGCATGGCTAATTATGCACAGAGTCTCTGCTGATCATAAACATAGTGACTGTGAATAAACGGCATCACTAATTGTGCACAGAGTGCCTGGTGCTTGTTGTAAACAAACAGAGATCGCTAAGTGAACACCTCCTGCAGCAGCAGCACATACACACTGTACTGCTACAGAGCTAACTGTAGCTAACTGCCGCTAACGGCGGCTCTTCTTAACAAGCCAGCCTCCATCTCGTTAGCGGCACGTTAAGAAGAGTAAGAAGGAGTTGCTGGATTTGTCTCCAGTCGCTTTCTTGAAAATAGTCCCTAAGGGGGTCTGAAATGTCGCTAAATTTAGCAACAAAGTCGCTAATTTGGGAACACTGCTTCGCCGGCTTTTACAAATGGCGTGTGTTGCTATGTAGAGTACTATGTCACATCCCGCTTAGCGATCTATCCAATCAGTAACCAGGCTGTTTTCAGGGGAGAAAAAAGACCCTGCTCTTCAACAGGGACTAAAAAAGTCCCAACAAAAGCTGTCTCCGGACTGCTCGTATTCAAATTAGGGGCATTTCATCGAGTGAGACCCACCTCATTCCGGGTATTGTCCGGTAGTGGAAACAGCCCTTAAGTTGAAATTGAGCCTTGTTTTTAAAACAAATGTATACAGGGACCCTTGGGCAAGGCCATAGCCTTCCTAGCAGGATAATGTTGTCCCTGCCTTTGGCCCAAATGTATTGTTAAATCATTTAGATTCTTATAAAAAGATGTTTAGTTCTCTTGTGATTTAAATGCTTTTACAAACATCTAGGTAATATACAGTACATTGAGCAAGATAATATTGATTTTTGCAGATCACAAAATTAATCTCTAACTCATTAAAGGGTCTCAGGTGCTTAAAGTATTAGATCTATGCAAGTTTTAATATCAGTGATTTTGCCGTCAGTCTTTTGTGGCAGCTCATTTTCTCAAAAATATGGATTTCACATCAGCAGATGAATGCCAGGCAAAAGAAAACATGGCATTCCATTATTCCCTCATTTCTGCTCTCCTCTGTAGGTAAATACACTGAGCTCCCATCACATCAGACAAACTAATATTTGTCAGGTTCAGGAGTCTATGTATGAGAAAGCCATAAGAGTATGGGTCTGCTTCTCCCTTTTATTCCACTCTTTTTTCTTTTCACGAATTCTGGGTCGCACTCTGAATATATTAATAAGTCTTGTAAACAAGGACAAAGAGGATCATTTTGATCATATGTACTTTACTTCAATAATCATTTTTCAATCCTGTCTCTCTTTTCAGCATTCAGAATGCACAGTTGCACAGCAACAGTTTTTACACCTTTTAAAGCTCACTGAAAGTTAATTAGGCCAATCAAGTTTATTTTCCACTGAGATTAGTGAATGAAATGTCTGTAACTACAAATGGGCAGAGTAAGCACAAGACAAAATTAACTTTTCTATCTGTGATTATTAAAACAAATAGAATGCATGTTATACAACTAACTTTGTTCTTTATTTATCAGGACGACAAGCAGCAAAAAACCTCATTGTATAGTGTAAACAGTATGTCATGTAACTGATGGTAGAGATGTGAAGTATATTGGATGGATGGATGGATGGATGGATTGGATGGATGGATGACTTTATTCATCCCCTAAGGGAAATTCGGTTGTCACAGTAGTCCGGTATTTATATTTATGTAATTGCTGTATATATTTACATACTTCTTCTCAATTTAATAATTTATATTCATAATTTAGGAAGAATATATTGTGCCTTCTTTTGAAAGTTATATGTTTTCCTTTGAAGTGATATTGATTTCACTGAGAAGAAGCATTTTGATTTTTCCACTACTGAACTTTGCTAATCAGTGGGGTTAGGGTGTTTTGAGGATGTGAAGACATTTAGCCATCAATTTAAAGTCTGTTGCAGGCATCAAGGATTTATTTCTACAGGTGGATTTATCTTGGCCAAATCTGTTAGGAAGTGAAACCATCACAGATCTGTCTATACTAAATCTATATTTTTAGTGTCTATGAAGCATGAAGATAAAAGACCAGCACTCACCGAGGTCTCACTCACCGAAACGCCCCTAATTTGAATACGAGCAGTCCGGAGATGGCTTTTGTTGGGACTTTTTCCGTCCCTGTTGAAGAGCAGGGTCTTTTTTCTCCCCTGAAAACAGCCTGGTTACTGATTGGATATATCGATAAGCGGGATGTGACGTAGTACCCTACACGACAACAACACACGCCATTTGTAAAAGCAGGCAAAGCAGTGTTCCCAACTTAGCGACTTTGTTGCCAAATTTAGCGACTTTCAGACCCCCTTAGGGACTATTTTTCAAGAAAGCGACTGGAGACAAATCCAGCGACTCTGGCTCGTTAACGGCTCGTTTTGTAGAGTAAGAAGGAGTCGGCTTGTTAAGAAGAACCACCGTTAGTGGCGGTTAGCTACAGTTAGCTCTGTAGCAGTACAGTGTGTATGTGCTGCTGTTGCAGGAGGTGTTCACTTAGCGATCTCTGTTTGTTTACAACAAGCACCAGACACTCTGAGCACAGTTAGCGATGTAGTGAATTCACAACCACGATGTTTATGATCAGTGGAGACTTTGTGCATAATTAGCCATGCTGCTTTCAGCTGCTGACGTTGTGCACAGTTAGTGACGGTGAAAACCATACGTCACCTCCAGAGTCCCTAAATCCCTCTGGGGGCTAACTTGTAGTGGACACACGCAGAGTGAGTGGACTTTTGAGAGGGTGTGGCCTGAGACTTTCCCGGTGGACACTTTTCCCCCCTCGTCGAAACACGGCTATTTTTGCCTCTTTTTTTCTCGATTTTACATCCCAGTTTCTTTCCTTCCCTCTGTCAGGTTCTCTTCTCCCTTCATATTTTTTCTTTTGCCATGAGTTCTTCTAGCCTTTTCTCTCCCTCAGACTGACTTCTATTCTCTCTTTTTCTCGTCATAGGGAAATAATCCTCTCTGCAGACAAAGGCCCACTTGTACATAACAGATTACTTATATATATGCACACATCTGCGCAGTAGTTTTGGACAGGACCCTGCAAGGATATAAGGATGCATATAATTACTAGAAATTAAAATGCCAGAATTCATGAAGTGGGAGAACTGAGCGATGGGATTTGCCAGTTGGGGAGGTCAGGTGACCACCCGGGGGCGGGGAGCAATAGGCAGTGGAGCCGACTTGAATGAACAGACGATCTGGCTTTCCCTCACTTCCACTCTTCACCTTTTCAGCTTTCATGCTGCACATTTCTCCGGTCACCAAGCTGAAGTAATTATTTCTGCACTCCTCAAGGCTTTTGAATGCATAAACGAATGTGATCAACAGCTTGGAAACGCTAAAGTCCTCATACCTGAGCCCTCATCGATGTGATGTTTTTAAATACATTTGCCAGTCCCAATCACTTGAATTTTCAGTTTCTGAAGTGTTGCTCTTTTCTCTGTTCAGACAAGGTGGCTACATGCTGATGCCCAGGTCTTTTGACTTACTTACGTATTTCAAAGAAACTGCTGTTACATGACATGCATATAATTTCACAGTATTTTAGCAGTATTTTTGTTGAGTTTATCAAAAATCTACAAACCATTAAGCTGCTACAATCATAGTAATCCATCAGGTCACGCATGACTCATTCACAACGTGAAAAGGGTTCAGTGTCTGTGCAGGTATCACAAAAATCATGTGAGGTGTAGAAAGCCAACTATTCAAATGTCAGTTATCATCATGACAATGCATGTGAATGTACTATATGTACACAATGTGGCTGACACAGCTGTAACCTTCCTAGCAGTTTAACATGTAGCAAGGTGTTGAAATGTTCTTTAACATTCTTTTTGTAGGTGGTGGTTTGTGGTTGGTGAAACACAGCTGGAGGAAGTCACTGTCCAGTTCATACCTGTCAAGTTTTGGATTTGAAAATCAGGGAAATTTTCCGGCACCCGCCACGGGCAGTCCCACCACCCCAACCAAGCTCAGGTACCCCTTACATTTTAAGACAGGTGTACAAGAAAACTAAAATCACCACTTGTCAACCACTTATAAACTACAGTTGGCTTTATGCACAGCTGCACTACTTCCTGAACTTCAGCGAGCTCCTTTGTTTCCTGTCTGCCATTATTGGACAAACTGATTCATCCAGGTGTGTCTGACCTCAGTTGTCACGACAACAATAATCAGACACACCTGGATTAATCAGTTAGTCAGAACCCAATGGGGGACGTCACGCTGACTACATCAATTATTTATTGAAAATACATTTTCATGGCATTTTATAGCTTTATTGATAGAGAGATATTCAGAGTGAAAGGGGAAGACAGAGGGAAAGTGCTCCGAGCCAGGTTCGAACCCGGGGTGCCCGCTCATGAGGACTGAGCCTCTATTTATATGCGATCTACCAGGTGTGCCACCGGAGACGCACCATGTCCATATACAGTGTATGGTTGACACACACTAACCTCACGACAACTGCCACCTACAGTACCTGTAGTAGCTACTGCGGGTGGCAGTTATTGCGAGGCTACTGACAGAGCTCAGATTGGGAATGTTGTTGTTGTTTTTTTACTCCGCCCGGGCCCGGTCAAAATACGAGAGATTTACGGGAAAATACTAATACTAAAATACGTGAATAACACAGAGTTAATTATGTAGCTAACTACTTTGCTAAATTATCTAGGTAGCTACATAATTAGCTAGGTGTAAGCTACACCTAGCTAGTTATGTAGCTACAGACCTCCCTAATTATCTCATTAACCAGGTCAATATCTAGCGAGCTGACTAACTAACTGTCACTGTAACATCAGCCATGTGTGTATTAGCCAAACAGGTATTTTAATGGTTATCCAGTTTTTTCTCTTCATAAGGTTGGAGACTTTTGGCTTCTGACTGAGATGTTATATAACATCATTATGTGGTCTAAGAAAAGAAAAAAAAATATTCCTTCTCATATTTCCTGCCTGTCTCACTGCCCTTCTTCTTTCGTTTTGCATTCCTGTGTCTTTATTTCCATCTTTCCCTCTTCGCCCTATCTCTGTTGAGTAATTAATTTGAGAATGTGCATTGAGGCTTCACAGAGACAAGGCAACCAATATCCAAATTAAAAGCTTCACTTGTAAACAGCATAACAGAGGGGAACGATCTCTCCATCAGGTTTTAATATCTTTCTCCCATCTCTGTATTTCCTGCTCTGTCTTTCTCTGTTTCTTTCATTTTTCGTTTGGTTTGTCCAAATATACCACACATGACAGATACCCATGTAAAACTTAAATACTTAAATATTCTCTTGGCACTTGATGACAGAAAGAAGGAGATTTGGGGAGATGATGCAATATTAATTTACCATCTGTTTTTTCCAACTATATGTGAAGATTGTTCCCAACTGAACATAAAAGGAAAGGAATTGGGTGAGTAGGGGACTGCTCCACCTGCTGGCAGGTTGAGAAGGTTGTTATCAGCCCCTATAGTGGCAACTTGCTGAAAATGAAGTGGTTATGTTAAGTATAAAGGCCACAGTTTCCATACAGTCTCCCTACAAAATCACTTTTCTACAGGTAGAGTAAAAAGCATACAGCAAAAGGCAGTTTTAAAAGTAAAATAAATGCACGGAAATGCCATAAATTAAGGTTTTACAAGGACGACGTGAGCACCAGAAGTGACACAGTTACATTGGTCACATAAAAACGTTATGCATGGGTGTTTACTCACGTTACTTCAAAATACATCATCAACTGATTTTTTGACATGGGACACAAACCCTGGTCCTAGGGTAAAAGTGTTGGTTTTGTTTGACCACCCCAGCCTTAGAGCAACTTATTATGCTTTATAATCCACTTCCTTGCTTCCCCCTTCACTTTCACGCTCCATAACGTCATTTCAGCTCTGGTGTTGCCACCAGGCCAATTAATAAGTGTAGACATTAGCTCAATTTTACACCAAAAAAATAGTTGCATATCAGCAGATTTCATCTACACTGTAAAAAAAAACAACTGTTGTTTTTACGGTAAAAAAACGGCAGCTGTGGTTGCCAGGACTTAACCGTAATAAATACGGTAGAGCTTTTTTAATATTGCGATAAAATTATATTGGCACTGTTGATTTCACGTTTAAGATTGCCATAGTATTCCATTTTTTACTTTATGAAAAAAACGTTTTTCCATCAAAAGAAATGTTGTTCTGCCATATAATTGACAAGAAAATACTTAAATAAATGCTGCATAAATTTAAGATTTTACCATTAAATATTATGCTATATTTTTGTTAGAGACATGATGTGTAATACATTTAACAGTGAGAAAAAGTATTTTTACAAAAAAATGAATGCAAACATTACTGTGATGGCTTGTATATATATATTACAGTTATTTGTTACAAACACGGTGCCAGTGTATTTTACAGTGGAGTAAATGTATTTTTAAAAAGACAAAAAAACTGTAAAAAAAAAAAATTGTGTTTTGGCTGATATATACATTTACGGTGTTTCATTGTTACTGAAATTGAATTAACCCATTTAGCATTATGCAGTCTATTACTGTCATGGTTTAGCAGTTTTTCTCCGTAAAATCTACAGACATTTTTTACAGTGTATCAGAGACTGTCTTGGCCCACTACAGTTTATAATACAAACTCATGATGCAGTGTTTCATGTTTCATTTTGTGCACAGCACATACAGAGGCTTTCAGAATTATTTTTATATTTCACCTCCTCTTTAAAATTAATAACAACCAGTAATATATGCCTCATTGTCTGGATCAAAGACATTCTGCTTAATTTGGGATGGAAGGTCTGTTTCAATGGCTACAGTATGTCAGAGCAGAGCCTTGTTAGCACAGGGTGGCTCCACAGGGATGTCTCTTATCTGCAGTTGTATTTCCTCTGTAGCTTAATGAACTCTGGTCCCATAGTTTCAGCACTGTCTTTATAAATATGCTGATGACACAGCTTCACAAGGCCTTTCGCAAAAGGATAATAAATGTGATTGAAACCGGTTATATGAAACTTGCAGTCAGTGGCCCTACAGGAAATGTGCAAAGGGGATTATAAATGAATAGTTCTTCTCTAGAGAAAACCAAGTAGGTTGTTATCTGCAATGCCAAACTAGCAATTACACTGTTTGAAAACTATTCGTTGCTGGAGATGAAACCCTGTTATTTCCCAGGAAGATATAAGTCTTTCCAGGATTTCTTGCCATGAATAACATTTGGTTTTAAACCAACAACTGCTAATGATGAATCATTAAATATTGTTTTTTCACATTTTCACAAATGTTATGCTATACAGAGTCATATGGTAGAAGAACACCAATCATCCTGAAAGTACCCCTGGTACTTTTTTGTGGTAAAAAAACAAACAAACAAAAAAAACATAACAAATTGCATCCTATTCTTTACCCATTTAAACATGTCCCAATAGTTATATTATTAGTTATTAGTTAGTAGAAAAGTGAAGGTATCGTCAAAATATGAGCAGATGATTGCCAAAGTCATTAGGGTTCATCATCTGGGAACATGAATGTCTGCACTTAATTTTGTACCTATCCATCTGGTATATTTTGAGATATTTCACTCCCTTGACTTCATGCTCTATGCAACATATATAACTGTACCAAATACCATGGAAATCCATTAAATGGTTGATGAAGATATTTTATTAAAACAACAAAAGTGTGAAATTCATTGTGGTGAGAGAGGACAATTCAGGGACCAGCAAAGTAAGAGGAAATTTCAGGGTAATTCATCCAATAGTTGTTGAGATATTTCAATTTGGACCAAAGTGGTGGACTAACCAACTGACTGACGTTTCCATACCTAGATATTATTAAAATGTTTAGCCATAAATATTATTTCGTAGCTGCATTCCTAAGAAGCATGCACATGAAATCCAGTCAAATTAGTGTAAAACTGTGGTAACGTTAACTAGGTTATCCAAGGTATTACCTGACATTACCTATAAGATATTGCTCGTTTCTTGTCCATTTACTCGAAGCAGTAACTTTTTTCATGATCGCTTCTTATGAATAACAAAACTAGGTGCAGTCCATAATGGTGCACTGCAAAATAGATGTGCCTAAAAACAGGATAAAAACACTAAATCTGAGGGAAATGATCTTGCTGCATGGACAGATAATTTCACTTGACAAGATTTCTTAATTTCTTATTTTAAGCGTTCAACATGCTTATTTCTAGATTTAATAATCTTAATTTAACTCTTAAAACAAGATAAATTAAAGCTGCAGGAAGTGGTCCGAGCAGAGTGCACTGCAAATTATTTGTTTTGTTTTGTATCTGTTTATTTCGGTCAATACATGTCATCAAAACAAACCAGAAAAAAAACAAAAGATCATTGATCAAAGTAAACAACATGTAAACAGAGAGAGAAAATTGATAATAGACATTTGGACCGAAAAGGCGCAGGCTGAAGCATAGCTTATTACGCCTACCCTGTTACAACTCAAGTAAATTTAAAATTTAAAATTTAGAAATGTACAATCTGTTATTTATCAACAAAAGAAATAAGCAGTCACAAAAGAGAGAAAAGAAAGAAGCTTATTACTCATTACTCTAACTTATATAAATTAATCATCCTATTTTTAAGTAATTTTTTGAATAAGTTAATGGTATTGCAAGTTTTCAAGTCTTTCTCCAATTTGTTCCATAGATTAACAGCTGTTACCGTGGTGCATCGTGATTTGGTGTTGGTTCTGGTTTTTAACTTTTTAAATATACACACCCCTCTGAAATTATAATGGCTTTGTCTTAGATTGAACATTTTCTGAATAAAGTCAGGCAGCATGTTGTTGTTAATTTTGAACATAAACTGTGCTGTTTTGAAATCCACCAGTTCATTGAATTTGAGTTCATTTAAATTAATAAATAATTGATTGGTTGGATGCTTATAATTGACTTTGTTTATAAGTCTCATTGCTTTTTTTTGAAGTAGAAAAATTGGTTTGGTGATTGACTTAAATGTGTGTCCCCACACTTCTATGCAATAGGTTATATATGGTTTTATTAGGGATTGATACAACATTTTTAATGAGTTTGTTGTTAAGATATTTTTACATTTATATAGAATTGCCATAGTTTTTGATATTTTATTCTTTAAGAGGTTGATATGTGGCTTCCAGCACAGTTTATGGTCAATAACCACTCCAAGGAACTTATTATCATAAACTCTTTCCACTTCCACATTATCAATGGTGATTTGCACTCTTTGATTAATTGAATGATTTCCAAAAATAATAAATTTAGTTTTGCTTATGTTCAGAGATAACTTGTTCACATCAAACCATCTTTTTATTTTTTTAAGTGCAGTTTCCACTGTATTCAGAAGATGTTCTAAGTGTTTGCCGGAACAAAACAAATTAGTGTCGTCCACAAATAAAACACATTTAAATTTACAAGAAACATTACAGATATCATTTATATACAGTATAAAGAGCTTAGGGCCCAGTACGGAGCCTTGAGGGACCCCGCAGGTGACTCTCGTCAACTCAGACCTTTCGTTATCAATCTGGACATATTGATATCGATTGTCCAAGTAGTTTTTAATCCATGTTTTTGCTACCCCTCTAATACCATATCTTTCAAGCTTGTTCAGTAATAATGTGTGATCGAGGGTATCAAAAGCCTTCTTTAGATCAATAAATAATCCAACTGTATATTCTTTATTATCAGTGTTTGTGGAAATTTTGTCAATAAGTTCCATAACTGCCATTGTAGTAGACCGGTTAGATCTAAAGCCATATTGTTGGTCATTCAGAATGTGTTGTTTTTCTATGAAATCTTCCAGTCTGCATGAAAAGAGTGTTGGATGGTAATTGCTGAAGTCGTGCTTATTACCAGTTTTAAAGATGGGAATAACCTTAGCCGTTTTCATTTTATTGGGAAATATGCCTGTTTGTAGTGATTGGTTGCAGATATGAGTTAGTGGTTTGGCTATAAATAAAATAATACTTTTTATCAAACTCATATCAATATCATTGTAGTCAGTTGACTTCTTATTCTTAAATTTATTCACTATATCAATTAGTTCATTTTCTTCCACTTTGTTTAAAAATATAGTATTTTGGTTGATATCAATAATATTTTCACTGACACCATCTTTATTTACCGGGTCAGCAATATGTTTGGCCAAGTTATGGCCAACATTTATGAAATAATCGTTGAATCCATTAGCAATGTCCTTGGATGTACTTATATTTTGTTGATTATTTTTATCAACAAAGTAATTTGGACAATCAGACTTATTTTTTCTTTTATTAATTATGTTGTTTAATACTTTCCATGTCCCTTGCGTATTGCTTTTATGTAATTCCAACTGTTTATTATAATAATCTTTCTTATTGGATCTCATAATTGTCGTTCATTTATTTTTGTATTTTTTATATTTAATTTCTGCTTCCTTAGTTCTACTTTTTAAAAATTGTTTATACAGTACATTTTTCTTTTTACAGGCATTGTCTAAGCCTTTTGTAATCCACGGCTTCTCTTCATATTTAAAGTTTTTCTGTCATTGCAGAGGACAATGTTTATCATATAATAGCAAGAAAATCGAGGTAAATTCATCATATGCCTTGTTAGGATCATGTTATTTGTTTCTTACCAAGATAAAAACAAAAAAAACTTTAGATTTAGAAGTGTTAGATAATTTACCTTGTTTTAAGAGTTAATTTATTATTTTAAGCTTTCACCATGCTTATTTCTAGATTTAATAATCTTAAGCCCTATACATACACAGTCACACCTATAGAAATGCTTTTAAGGCGTATAAATGCTCGGACTGATTTCCATTATTGCCATGTATTTCCTGTAACTCCTTTTTTTAACAAAGAGCATAATCACACTGAAAATGTGTTCCTCCTTACTAAAAGTATTCCCCCATTATTTCGTCCTTCTTGTCCTTGTATATTCAAAATCATCTTCGGGCAAATGGAAAGCAGTTTGTTGCTGCAGTTGACTGACATCAGGCAGTGCCATCCGTTGTGGCATGTTGTTTTCTCTAGTACTATTTCATTAAACAGCCACAATATGAAGGCTGCGTCAGTCGCACTCAGTTCAGTGGTACATGAACCTGATGCCACATGAGGACAAACCAGTGTTTATTCCCCTGATGAGGAGCTGATGCACTTATGTCTGTCTGTCTCTCTGGATGAACTCACTGACCTCATGTGTCTGATACTGTAATAAAGCCAGATGAAGAGATGCCCGGAGAGACAGACAGAGTCAGTGAGAGAGAAGGCGGGCAGGGGAGGGAAGAAGGGAAGAGATGGAAGCTTGTTCAGTGCCTTAGTGTTCTCTCCATATATTGTCTCTCTATCCACTGATTTTCTTTCCTCTCTCCATGGTGGAGGGCAGGTGGGGGACAGGGCCTGTCCTCACCCAGGTCAAGGCCTCTCAGCCTGGGACAGCATCCCACTAATCAGCCCTGTAATGCCCACGAAACGTAATAACAAAAAACGAAATAAAAATCTGCAGCTTTTAATGTAATAATCCCACGAACGTAATACATTTTCCACAAACGTAATAGCTGCTGCCTACTACAAACGTAACACGCGATTTCCCATAAATGTAATAAACCATAAACATAATAAAAATCTGCACCTTTTAATGTAATAATCCCACAAACGTAATACATTTTCCACAAACATAATAGCTGCTGCCTACTACAAAGGTAACATGCCATTTCCCATAAATGTAATAACTATTACGTTTGCAGGGACTTATTACGTTTGGGGACAAGTAAAAATCTTCATCTTTCAATATTGTAAATTCCCACAAAGGTTATAACGCAAAGAATACTGGTTGTTGTGGTTGTTGTTGTTTGTTTGTTTGCCTATACACACACTACTAATACTGACTGTGGGTGCCCTCCACTCAGCTATCACACGACGGACACATGTACGCACGCAAGCAGCATTGTCATTCATTTTCAGTTCAAATTATTTTGTGATTTAAGATTTATTTCTTTGCAAAATGCTATTTGCTAATTAGGAGCATCTCTCCCTCTCTCTCTCCCTCTCTCATCGTTGTCTGTGGTGCTGAACCACATTACATTAAAAGCTGCAGATTTTTACTACGTTTGTGGGATTATTACATTAAAAGCTGCAGATTTTTACTATGTTTGTGGGATTGTTACATGAAAAGATGCAGATTTTTACTACGTTTGTGGGATTATTACATTAAAATCTGCAGATTTTTACTACTTTTGTGGATTATTACATTTAAATCTGCAGATTTTTACTACGTTTGTGGGATTATTACATTAAAATCTTCTGATTTTAACTACGTTTGTGGGATTATTACATTAAAAGTTGCAGATTTTTATTACATTTGTGGGATTATTACATTAAAAGCTGCACATTTTAACTACGTTTGTGGGATTATTACATTAAAAACTGCAGATTTGTATTACGCTTGTGGGATTATTACATTAAAAGCTGCAGATTTTTATTACGTTTGTAGGATTATTACTTTAAAATATGCAGATTTTTATTACGCTTGTGGGATTATTACATTAAAAGATGCAGATTTTTATTACGCTTGTGGGATTATTACATTCGCGGGCGTTACACACCCCTCTCCTACATACCGGCAAAGCGAAGTTTCCACCCGACTGTCGGGCACTTGAGGTAAAATGGTAAATGGACCTGCAGTTATATAGTGCTTTTCTAGTCAGTTTGCGACCACTCAAAGCGCTTTACACTACAGACTGCGCTCATTCACCCATTCACACACACATTCATACTGGTGGCAGAGACCATCCTAAACAGTGCCACCTGCCACCATTGGGAATTCATTCACACACCGATAAACGTAGCATCGGGAGCAATTTGGGGTTCAGTATCTTGCTCAAGGAAACTTCGACATGTAGGCTGCCATGGTCAGGGATCAAACCACCAACCCTCCGATCGGTGGGCAACCTGCTGTACCAACTGAGTCACAGCCGCCCCTGGAAAATGTATTACGTTTGTGGGATCATTACATTAAAAGCTGCATATTTGTATTATGTTTTTGGGATTATTACATTAAAAGCTGCATATTTGTATTATGTTTGTGGGCATTATTACATTCGCGGGTGTTACACACCCCTCTCCTACATATTGGCAGAGAGCAAGTTTCCACCCAACGTTCGGGCACTTGAGGTGAACTCTGCAAAGACTTACCCTCTATACCACCCAGGACATATTGTTCAACACACAGCAATGATGTACAGCAGTCATTCTGAGAGTCTGTGGAGGCCAGATATGTCATCTCCATCTATATGTATCTCCAGGAAAGTTTCACACAAATGTTTGTATCTGCAGTAGTTATTTTTTTAAATATACCATTTTCCCCTTCAGGAATTACCAATTCGTTGCATTATCATTTACATAAATGCACTGCGATGAAAGCCGGAACAGACTGCATGGTGTGGTTATCATACTCCTGCTGAGAAATACAGCACAGACTGAGTCAGTCAAACCTGTGTAAACTAGCTGAGAGGCTGGAGGGAATGTATTCAGTTTGGAAAAAATTTAAATGAGACAGAACAGCAACAAATTGCAAGATAAAGTAATGTACTTTTTATCTCTCTATGGACTGCACTTGATGTTTTATACGTCTTGATTGTTGTTTAACTATTGTGCAGTTTGTCTATTTCTTTTTTCTGTCTGACTGTACTCTGATTTCCTCACTTGACTGGCTGTCTGCACCTTCTAGGAAAGATGCCTGAAAGCATTTCTGCTTTGTTTTCTGTTGCTATCCAATTGGTAGATGAGAATCTTTGCAATTACATCCATATTGTACTGCAAAAACCATAAAGCTTCCAAGTATTTTCTTCTTATACCTAGCAATAGTATCTTAATTATATTGTTTTGAGTATAATTTACCTACTGACCATAGCTTCATGTGCTTATTTTATTATTAGTATTATTATGTGCTTATTTAATTATCTGACTGTTTAAAGACTTGTTTTTAGGATTGACATTGTGAGCTTTTTCATGCTTTTCAAGCTGTTCAACTGTTGAATATAGTGAGTTTTTACCTAAAATATTGGCTCCAATTGAGAGTTTTAGTTTCATGTAGTTTGAATGATATTTCAAAAGCATTTTCTACCACCAGAACGTGCTCGTTTCAAGTATTGCTGGCTTATTTTAATGTTACTACAGTCAAGCTATTCAAGCCACAATTGCTCAAAATAAGTACATTTGTATTTATTTCAGGACATCATTGGTTTTTCCAGTGCCTTGATATGTTTTACTTATTTAAAGAATTCTTATGAAGAAACATTTACTTACTGCACTGGCAGGTAATTTTACATGTTTCGAGCATGTAATTGCTTATTTCTAGTTATTTATTTCTTATTTTTGTCAGTTGGTTTTTGCAGTGTGGGTGTTTGTTTACTCAGGTCATCGCAATGTTTGTTGCCAGTGCTGAAACAAGTGTGCCCTTTATGTAGAGACTAAGGAAGTGGTTATGGTTGGATGGCGGATGGCTACATAGTTTCATGCAGGAGACACATATGAACTGCAAATTAATGGTCACATTTTTGAACCACAACCTTTGTTGTTTTGAAATTGCCTCTTATCCCGACTGCATTTGGCACAACCACCATGGCTGGATCAACCTGCTGCATTGAGCTTCATTATATTAACTCAGTTGCTTTTGTATGAAACCCAACTTTAATGAATAAGCATAACCTTAAATCACAACGTTTTAGTGCCAGATTTTGACACAGCGGCCCTTTCCAACATAGCGCAATTTTTCAAGTTAAAAGCTAAAAAAAAAAGCAACTGACACACATGCTCCTTTTCCAACCCAAACTTGTTTCCAGTTATATATATATTTTTTTTATTGCAGGTTTTCCTCTTCCTGAAATGCAAACTGTGCCAACACCAGTGGGCCTATAATATTGTACAGGTTTTAAAGAGAGGAGAGAGTCTATAATAACACTCTCTAATGATAATGTGTCCTTGATTACAAAGGTTCTGATCAAAACCGATAGAAACCTGGACTGATTTATGAGACAGCACCAAGGTTCCTGAATGCAGCCTGTTCATGAACCAGAGCTAACACGGTGTAATTCTGTAATGGTAACATCCAATCACAACACTAATCAGTTTAAATGAAACATGTGGCTTCTGAATCATCGACACATTGAAGGGAACAGAGACGACAGTCCAACAATCGCACACAAATGTTTTATCTCAGATCACATTGAGTGAGAAAGAGAAACATCTTATTAAATGTTGATCTTCTGTCATTAATTGAAACATTAGCTGCAGTGTTCAAGTTGAATTCAACAGAGGCAGCAGTTGCTGTGTCTCATGCACTTGGTCCATAATATATTTTTACTTTGAATGTGAATTTGAGAGCAAAAGCATTCTGGGTATTGCCTGGTAGTGGAAACAGCCCTTATGTGGCTCTTTATACCGTATGCATCAAAGCTTTGCACATGTACATTCCTAACCTGGAACCATCAGCATATTTTTAATACTTAAAGCACTTTTTTTCCTACTTCACATGATATGAATGGGTCTGTGAGCTGGGTGAAATGCCTCTGAGTGCGCAGCAGTATGGATTAGACACTGATGGACAACTCACAGCTGCTGCTTTTGTGCTGCTGAGACAAGGTGGTACTCCAATGTCTTTCCTCCCTTTCTTCTAGCTGATCCTGTTGTCATTCCCATAGCTAGTGGCCAATCTTTCTAAAGCAAGAAACCTGAAATAAGGCCAATCATTTCTCCTGTTAATAATGTTGAGACTCATATAGACCAAGTTGTAGCAAATTAATGAGAGAAGTTAGGAGAGCTATCTAACTTTAATGACCTGCGATGTTAGTTAAATGTATTCACTCTCTGGCAGCACAGACTGCAAGTCTTTTACACTTAGATAAACATAAGAAACTGCGTGTTAATTTAATTAGAGGTTCCCATTGATGCATGGAAAGTAATTGCAAAGTAAACCATTTTCTAGAATCTAGATACCAGCAGACACAAGGTCACCTCAATTTGTTGGTTAATTTATTGATGCAGTTGTCCATACGTTCACTTCTCCATCATCCATTAATCCATGCATTCACAAACATCCATCAATCTATCATCCGTCGTCATTGCCCCCCCACCCAGAATAAAGTCATCCAGACACCAGATCATTCATCCATCCATCAGTTAGCCAGTCAATTAACCACCCATCCATCCAGTCAGCAAATGTCGAGCCTGGTTGAAGCAACCAGTCGGGTCAGGTCATGTGAGTAATGAAGAGGAAGAGACAGATTCACAGCAAACCACCGAGTCATGACCCATATATCATCCCTCTCTGACTCACTTTATGGCTCCTTTCATCTTCTCTCTGCACTCACCTGTCTCTCTTTTGTCTCGGCCCCCACTGTTTAAACTCATCTTTTCACAGAAAGTGGACTCTGGTCTCTCCAGGGACACACATTACAGCAGATGACTGTGGTTTATTTTCCTCTATCTTTGTCTGGTGTTCATTCACAGTTTTGACAGCCATCATGAGAAAACATGGGTACAAAACTCCTCCGCTACCGTTTGAAAGTCTAAGATTATGTGTATTGGCGAGTAAATACTTTTTGCGAATCCTGCAATCCAGTATGACTTGTTTAGATTACAAAGATTTTGCCTTTCTGTGGAAATTTTAAAACAGGAAAACAGCCTTTTTCTGCCTTTGAATGGAGTATAGTACAAAGTTATAATAGTTTTGGATTTTTCATTAGTTTAGCCTTAATTTCGTTGTGATTTTTTTGTTGTCAAATCCAGTTAGTTTTAATTAGTTTTTAGGGTGAGTTTGCTAGTTTTAGTTTAGTCTTTGGAAAATGCTTAGTTTTAGTTTAGTTTTTTATTAGTTTTAGTGTTAGTTTTAGTTTTTTGTAATGGGGTATTTGTTGGGTGCGAGATTGAAATAAGTCACACTAAATGTTTCCTTTATTTCCTTTGTCTGATCCATCTCAGCTCCAATAACTTTATTAAGTCATAAAACCAGATAGATGAAATAGAGTTCATATCAACCAAAAACCTTTATGTGTGAAAAAAGTTGACAAAGAAGAAAACGAAGGACATTTTCACTATGAACTTAAAATTGTGGATTTCTGCCTTCAGTTAGATGTTGGCGTGGTGGATGGTTCGAACAAACAGCAGACTTTCACCCAGGAGAGTAGGGTTTGCATCCCGTGTGAAAAACAATTAAGGCCATTTTTAACTTAAGTTAGGTGAACCACGTTTTTGAATGTAACTAACGTTTTTTTTTACGTAACTTGTGGTAGTCAGGAGACCCTTGAAATTAATTCACTTCTGGCATTTACGTACACTTATTTACTGTTTAACTTTCTGGAGTCCATCTTTTCATTAAAAATATACTGAGCATGTTTTTTTAGTTTTTTTTTTTACAGTAATAACGTTATTTATATAACAGAGACCATTTTTAAAATGTGAATTTTCTTTCTCCAATGAAAACTATTTTTAATTTACATGCAAAAAAGTTTTATATTTTCATTTATCTGTTATTTTTAAAAAACAAACATTTTTCTTATCCGTCTCAGTCCCAATAAGTTTATTAAGTCATAAAACCAGATAGATGAAATAGATTTCATATCAACCAAAAAGGTTTACATATGAGAAAAGTTGACAAAGACGAAAAAGAAGGGCATTTTCATTATAATTTCAGTTTTACTTAGTTTTGTAACCACTCAATACAGTTTCAGTTAGTTATCATTTCTTGTTTGTATTTTTATTTCAGTTAACGAAAATGTTTTTTCAATTCTAGTTTTGGTTATTTCGTTAGTTTTCGTTAACTATAATAACCTTGGTGACTGCATGAACCAGACCTGCACACTGTCACAGTACATACTGTAAAAAAAGATGAACAATAGCTACTCAATAAAATTGAGGCAACAGATTGCATGCAATATTATTAATTAAATCTAACTACGTTACAAGTTGAGTTAATAACAACTTAACAGGAAGTGCCTGTCAATTAAAAACGGACTAATTCTATTGTGTTGAATTCATTCAAAATTCTGTTGATTTAGAATTACATACACATAAAGATTATATTTAATGTGATCAAAACAAGGAGATTCCATCTCAAACATTTTTATATTAAAGTTACTTAAACAACTGCCTCAAAATCAAGGACGCATTTATATTTAACACATTTTATCAATATATATTAAGTAAAATTAAATGACTACAGAATCTTTGGTTTGGTTTTTCTATTTTTTTTAATGCCTTTGGGCTTTACATTCATATTGCCTCTAAAAAATAAAGTGTGGGCCCTTTTGTTTTCAGTAAGGGCCCTCATGGTCCCCTGTGTTGAGTACTGCAGGCAGGTGAGAAGGAGGAGTGGGGAGAGCAGCAGTGGTGCTGGCTCATGAAGAAGCCCTTGACGAGGGTAGAGGAGCCTTAACGATGTACAGTGGAGTGTGTCTGTACATTGAACCGACACAGAGAGTGGAAGAGGCACAGCCGCGTTACACAACTAGAACACTTTTGCAGTGAACAGCCGTCAAACTGGGGGCTAAATCTGTCTGCTGCTGCTTGTGTAACACAAGAAACGCCACTGTCCTGAAGAAACCCCTCACTTCAAGTTCTTATCCAACCAACCGTCCATAAGGAATAAACCAGCAGATATACTGCATGGGTTCAGCCTTAAATGCATTATTTAAATCCTTCTTACAGCTCATCCTGCGCACATGCTGAAATGAATTGGCTTCCATACTTTAAATTAGTTTAATGCAGGCGTTTGACTGTACTGCTGAAGAGGATCCAAGCCTTAATTTACCACAGGATTCGTTTCTGCTCCAAGGTTATTATGGTTAACGGAAACTAAGGAAATAACAGAAACTAGAATTGAAAAACATTTTCGTTACCTGAAATAAAAATAAAAAAGAGAGTTTTTAAAAAAATGACACTCGCCTAACTGAAACTGTATTGTGTAGTTACAAAACTAACAAAAATTATAGTTAAAATGTCCTTCGTTTTCATCTTTTTCAACTTTTTTCAATCATAATCCAGTGTTTCTGTTTCTCTGCTGATGACTGTATGTATTCCTGCTTTGTGGGCTTCCAGGAGAAGCGCGAGTGAAATTACCGTAATGACACCATATTATGGTAAAAGTGTCTTACAGTATATGATCGTAGGATAATGGTAGGTGCACTACTACGAGCACTACTGTTATACTGTGGATTTCTTCTTCTTCCTCTTCCGGACGCAATTTCGTCCCGCTACTAGTCCTACAACTTGAAGAGTTGCAGGACAAATTATATATCAAAAACTGCCCACAATTTTGCATTGAAATGAATGGCACGGAATGTTCGTGTCACAGTGTGTGACATCATCGCCAGCGTGTAGAGAGAGATAAAAAATAGTCAAAAAATAAATTTGAAAACTGCGCTCCAGGCCGCAAATTCCACTCTACAGAAATAATTTATACATAGAAATGTAGGAAAATTTGTCTTCTCCCTCACAATACTCTGGTAAAGCTGTCAGAGTTATAGTTTGGGCGTAGAACGCACACATGATCCACCAACACCACCAACAGCCTCATTGGCTCCCATATTAAAAACGCAGGGAGATTTCGGAAAAAGGGAGATGGAACAGTTTTTCTAGGTCGCTCTAACAAAGGTATTTTTTCATTTTTCTTAAAAAAAACATATGTAGACGTTCAGGAAAAATTCAGGACGCTCAAAGTGAAGTCGGATCAATGATAGGTATTATGGTTTTGCCAAAAATGCTTTCTGTTCGAGGCCAGAAATTCCAGTCCACCTCTGGCTGCTGTCACTCTTTCCGAACAGTAACAGGTGTCAGTTAATTATGTTGATTGCTTTGATCTGATTGCCTTTGATCTTTGATGTGATTACAGTTACAGATACACACACACACACACACACACACACACACACACACACACACATGCACTAAAGTGCGCACACTCCTCACACATGCATACACATGCTTCATACACGCACACACGCACACACAGGTAACTTTATGTGATTTTAATTACACACACACATGCACACACACACACACACAGGTAACTTTATGCGATTTTCGCTACACACACACACACACACACACACACACACACACACACACAAATGCGCGCATAAGCCCGCACACTCCTCCAGATACATGTTTCTCTCACACACACACACACACACACACACACACACACACACACATATTTTGAGGTTAAAGGGCATAGTTTGAAATCTCTGAAGAATCTCATCATAGTGTACACACACCGGCAGCAGCCCCCGTGGCCCTTTCAGAATTTCCCCAGAGGAAATTTTCTAGTTATAATTATTACAGTGTAGATAAACCAAAGGAAATAATAAACAAAATGTATTATGCTCCTTTGAATCTCACACCCGACACACAGCCCATTACAAAAAACTAACACTAAAACTAGTTAAAACTAGCAAACTCACTCTAAAAACTAATTAAAACTAACTGAATTTGAAAACAAAAATTCACAACGAAATTAACTAATGAAAAATCAACTAACTAATGAAAAATCACAACCTTACAACCTTGTTAAACCTCATTCAGAACCCTGCCAGTCTAAAGGACATAAATGAATTATGTCTACATAAGGAAGGTGTTGTTTACCCAATATTTCTATTTCAGCAGCCATTTATGAATGCAGTATCATTTCATAAAGGCCTTCTTCTTTTGATGTCTGGTCTCACAAGTCACAAACCCTTTAGACCCTCAATTGAGAAAATAGGTGGTTTGGAAGGACAACAAGGATGCCATCTATTGTACTTTTTCTTACATCACTTTCACACACTCACTGCAACCCTGAAATCATCTAGAATTTACCCGAAAGAGCTGTGTGTGAGAACACAGTTAGGACATGAAACTGACTTTTTCTTGCCAGCTCCTCAGGAGAAAGTCTGTGTAATGTCTCTTAGAGTCCATGTGTCAAGAAAAGCCAGTCATTGTCCAGAGAATTCATGGGCAGCAAGTGGGTGTGTTGATGAAGTTTGTATCATTATCTCGAACTGGAGAGATGACAAGACTTCTGGTTACTTCTGTTGGTAAGGGTCAAATCTGAAATTATCAGACAAATTTAAAGAAACAGTAAGAGAGTTTGTTGTTAACCGCACTGTACACTGCAAGAAATCCTAACAACAGAAACAAAAATCCTGTAATTGTTCCATTGGCAGGTTTTGTCCTTAATTCAAGCAGTTTATGGTACTGCTTTATTTATTTATTTATTTTAATAATTTCACTTGACAAGATTTCTTAAATTAAGATTATTAAATCTATAAATAAGCATGTTGAACACTTCAAATAAGAAATTAACTCTTAAAACCAGATAAATCATGTAACACTTCTAAATCTAAAGGTTTTTAAGAAATCTTGTCGAGTGAAATTATCTGTCCATGCAGCAAGATCATTTCCCTCAGATTTAGTGTTTTTCTCTTGTTTTAGACACACCTTTTTTGCAGTGTAATCCATGTAATGCTTTCAGCACCAGATACCAAGAAGTCCTTTCAGCAAAACACCTAAAACACTTATATTTGTTGTCAAGTGACAAAGCCCTCTAGCAGCTGTAGTTTTTATGACAGGAGCAAAGGAGGAAGTCAAGTGTTTTATAGAGCACCAAAATCCTTGTTGGACTGATTCACCGAAAAACAACAGTTTGCTTCTATATGTTGTTATCAGTGGTGGAATGTAACTCAGTACATTTAATCCTGTACTGTATTTAAGTACAATTCTGAGGAATTTATACTTTACTTAAGTATTTCCATTTCATGTTACTTTATACTTTTACTCCACTACATTTAGCTGACAACTTTATTTACTTTTTAGGTCAAGATTTGATATAAAACTTGATCAATTTAAAGCGATAAGGCATTTTTTAAATTAAAGCTTATAACAGTATACCGGTGCATCTCAATAAATTAGAATATCATAGAAAACTTTATTTATGTCAGTAATTCAATTCAAAAAGTGGAAACAACACATTATATAGATCCATTAGTGTCTCAATATATATATATATATATATATATATATATATATATATATATATATATATATATATATATATATATATATACCTTTTTCTTTGCATCTCCACAACATTTATCAAAATTGTGACAGGATAGGATAGGATTATTTTTTGTTTATATTTGGTCAAATGTACTTTAAATTGAACAGCAGAACATTTATTAATTTAAAATAATTCAAACAGTGAAAATAATTGAGTGGCCAATTACCATTTTTGTCATTTTCCATGACGATTTTTAGGTTAAAAGCCTGATGTGACGTCACATCGATATTTTTATAACTTTTTTTATATTAATTTGTTCAGGAAATATGGTCAAACAGGTTAAGAGCAATACAGTACACCCTATCAACGGATTGGAATTGTTAAATGGGTTAGCCTTGTAACAAAAAATAAGCTTTTTGAAATTAGCTACTTTTCCACATTTCTGTTTCCAGTTACAGCCACATTTTGAAGAAGTCACTTCTTGTCAGAGTCACATGACCACCACACCAGGGTGTTGAGTATGTGTCGCTTAGGGATTTAATGAGATAGGTTGAAGCATAAAGCTGAATATGGGAGATTCTAGAAGATTTAAAGTGTTTGTTACACAGGTGTCACCATGGATTCTTATGGATTATTATATTAATGTTGGCCTCTGAAAAGTATGTCCATCTATATGACTCAATACTTGGTTGGGGCTGTTTGACTTGAACTACTCGAAATGGACTTTTCATCATATTCTAATTTTTTGAGATGCACCCATATTAACCCTTTATCGGGCGAAGAACCGTATTTGGTGACTTCAGAGGGGGAGGTAACACAATCTGAGTGGGTCCATTCTGCATAACAAGTACTTTTACTTTTGATACTTTAAGTACATTTTGATCCTGATACTTTTGTACTTTTACTTCAGTAAGTTTTGAATGCAGGACATTTACTTATAGTGGAGTAATATCACATTGTGGTGTTATTGGAACCCTAATATGGGGCTAAATAGATTCTGATAGTATCACTTTTGCATCATGTTAAAGACTCCTCCACGTCCTTTAAGTATCATCTATTTTCTATGTTTTTATTCTGTCTGTATCCTTATATTTGCTGTAACAAAGAACCATTTTCCTTATAATGATTATTCTTAATCTCACCAATCTTCCACATCTATATAAACCCCAGTTGTCTCATATTAGTATAAATTAAGATTAAAATGTTTCCCGCCTGTGCAAAACAGCTACTTTATGATCCCGCAACTGAGACCAACTGGTGATTATGAATCCTAAATTGTGTGTAGAATTAGCAAATCAAAAGCTTTCTTCCTCATTTCAGAGAAGTTAGTGGTTCCAGATTTCTGCAAGACGGGATGCAAAAAATAATCATGCAAAACAAACAGATTTGGCAGATTTCAGAGGGTTGGATGAGTAAACAAATGCAAAATAGTGATATGATATAAACACATATCCATATTCAAACCACCCGAACTGTTCACGCACACATAATCCCTGAGAAAGTGTTTATATGTGCTGCTGGGAAGATGCCTCTTGGATGATTTTTTACTCATAAAAGATTTTTAGATATACATCCCACCCACAAACAGTGTGTGTTTATTTTTACCCGGCTGAAAGTGTGTGTTGTTATTTGCGTATGGTTGGAAGTATGTGTGTATAGAGTGGGTGGATAGATCCTTATGTTAAGTTAGAGCTGCGTTTGTGTGTATTCAGTCTCTCTCTCCAGTCAAACTGTGGCTGCACTCACTAAACAAGCCTGAAGCTTTTGCCTATGATCTGCTGTGTAATTGAATCAACCAATCACGCTGCTTCATTTCATATTATCTTCCTGTTTTTGGCGGGGGAATTTCTAAAGAGTTCTGTTGACAGCGCTGCGATGACACTCCAAGAGATAAAACACGCATCATAAACACTGACTCATTGCTTAGAAGATGACACAAAATGTAAGTCCAAACACCAGCGATGAGTCACCGAAACAAGGACACACCCACACACACACACACACACACACTCAACGTTAGATGAATGGCGGGCGGACAGATGTGATGAAGAACTGACGTTTGTTCTTACAGACGAGAGCGAGAAAGACGTAAAGAGAAAGATGACAAAAGAAGATCAGTCCTTGTATTCAGGTTTTTTTAACGGGTTGTAAATGATCATCTTTAAACACCTGTATGCTTTTTCTTAGTCCTTAGAAGGTAACATGAAAGAACATTAAAAAACCCTCTGTGTTGGGTGTCTTCCCATAAAAGCAACAGTTTGAAGCATGTAAACACACTTGAAACATTTGATTGTTACTCCAGCCTCAGTCTCAGTCTGCTGGCAGGTCTGAGAATGATTTTGCACTTACATACAATGGTTAGAGATCTTATTTCCATCTAACAGCAGCTGTTTGGCACTTTTCCAGTAGCCCACTACCACCAAACGCCACATATGCTGTCAAATGCTTTCAGCACACACAAAAAAACACTTTTTGGGACATTAGGAAGAGCAACAAAGAAATATAGCCTTTGCAGTGCAGAGGGAATCTTTGAAAGGCTGTGCTGCTGGTGTTCATGGTGAAAAAGAATAAACACAGATGATGCTTTTAAACACGTGACTAAAGCAGAAAATTACCCTGTTTAGATTGTTTAGGTTGTAGTGGAATTACTACCTCCTGGGTGAGAAAATGAATCAAAGATCATGTCTGGTTCCTTTTAGTTTTCTTTATTATCAGACATCAGAATATACTGCCTAGCTACAGCGGAGGAGAACAATTTTAAGGTTGCTGAAAAAGTGTCCATCTGAAATGAAAAGATAGATAAAAACACGAACTCTGAGGGAAATGATCTTGCTGCATGGACAGATAATTTCACTTGACAAGATTTCTTAACCCTCTGTAGTCCATGAAAGCGCCGGAGCACGACTTCTTCATGACGTCACAACGTGAACGAAAAAAAACGAAGCAGGAGCCCTGCTGTCAGCTTTTCTCTTAAGTTTTAGCTTTCCAACACTTTTTTAGCAAAAGGAAAAAAAAATGTGTATTAAAAGTGTATTAACACAATTTTCCTTTTTTCTAATTGAACTATGTGCATTTAGCATTTGTAATGCAATTATTTGTGTTAACTGTTTTTTTTTTGTTTGTTTTTTCGTAATTTCTTTGTGTTTTTATCTGTGTTTTTTGTCATTTCTTTGTGTTTTTTATGTGTGTTTTTAGTAATTTTGTGTGTGTTTTTGTGTGTGTTTTTCATTTGTTTTTCATGTTTTATGTGTTTTACGTGTGTTTTTTGTAAATTTTTTGTGTTTTAGGTGAGGTTGTGCGGAAATCAATGATACCAACACGTCATGGTAAAGATTTTTAAGGGGTTAATACAGGCAGAATGAAAAGGATTCAAAAACCGACAAAAGAGCCCCAAACTCCAAAGGGTTAAGTAATGTGAATGCTTAGACTTCTAAGGATTAAATTAAGATGATTAATCAAGAAATAAGCATGTTGTACGCTTAAAATAAGAAGTTAACTCTTAAAACAAGATAAATTAAAGCTGTAAGCAGCGATGAACTGGCCCGAGCAGAGTGACCTGACAATTATTTGTTTCTTACCAAGATAAAAAAAAAACAAACCCTGTTCTCCTGGATGAAATTCCACTGTTTGTTCGTCCTGTGTTGCTTTGCCATCATCTGTCCTTAGCATAACCATACTGGACCAGTGGTAGGTGATGGCCTCTCACCCTCACTCTGAGAGACAGTTTTCAAATAGTATGTTGGAGTGAGATCCATCTCGGTAGATGATACCCTCACAAAGAGGAAAAATGACAGCGTCCACAGACAGCTTCACCTCTCAATAGAACAGATGTGGGGTAAAATATAGATGATGTTGGGTGTTAAAGCTTTTTCAACTTGAGTTCCCCGCAGAAACAGGAAGCAACAGCAAGAGGAAATGCAAAAGCACAGAGCAAAACACTCATTGAAAACAATTTAAAAATCTCACTCTGTGTGATTGGGCCCTGCAGGAGTCACAACTCTCCAAAGGAAGTGCATGTTTATTCATCAAACATTGTCTGAAACTCTCAAACCTGTCTGCGTTGGGCTGCATCCAGAAATGTTTGGAACTTTCTAAAAGTCCCTGTCCAAGCAGAGATTGGTCAGGTGTGCTGGGTGAAGAGGATAGAGGATTTAAACTTCAAGCTCTCTTCACAGAATCTCATTTCCTTCTGGCACTTTTTTGTGTGTACAAGCGAGAGTAACACCTTTAATGCATTCAAGGAGATTCTGACAAAATGTAGCCACTGTTATTTGCACAGTTGTGCCTTGCTTTTTCCCTATGATGGCAGGCTTTTTGCTCCACCTTTGAGTGTAGCCATTCAGAACAACACATAGTGTGAACTCCATCTTTCACGTATACCCTGGTCTTAACACAGAACACAACACAACAAGTTTGAAGTGTTTGGTGGATTCAAACACAAACTTTTTGCTATGAGGCGACTGTTCAAAAATGCAGTTAATGCACATTGGGCCTCATTCACCAATATCTTCTTAAGAATCTTCTTAGATTCTTTCTTAAGTCCTTTTTAATAAGATTTCTCAGAAGACCCTACGTCAGATTCATCAACATGTTCTTAAGCCGCTGAATTGTTCGCAGCCGTGTTCTTAAATTGATGAATGCCATCTCCTCGTAAATAGAGCGCCAGGTGAGTCTAATTAACATAGGATTAGCATAGGTAACCGCCCATTAATGCCCATGAAAGGGCCCATAAAAAGGACTGCAGGGCCGTGTGTAGACGCCACACAGATGAAACAGTAACAGAATGCCTAAAGCAAAAGCGTAAATCCGTTGGAGCACAGGTAAAAAGACAAAACAACTTTAGCAGTTCAGAACTAGAAGTTCTAGAAGTTCTGCTGCAGGAGATCACATGGAGGAAGAAAATACAATTTAGCAGTGGTATAGTACATATATAGTGTATATGTATAGTACATATACATATATATATCTATAAATATATAGATATATATATGTGTCTGTGTGTGTGTGTGTGTGTGTGTGTCTGTCCTGTAAGGCAGGAGTTGACCATAGTCTGTAAGCTTAAAATATGTCTTTAGTATTGGACTGAGGGGTTGAAACCTTTGCTTGATTTTATTTATTTATTTTATAGGGTGGTATCACTAATGGACGTCATGATTTCCAAAATGAAATGAATAAATAAATACATAAATATGACCGAAATGTCACTGTAATGTATTTTATTTAACTTAACAAAAGAAGACAACACAACCATGCCAACATGTCAGCACTGAAATGTGCTTAAGAGTACTCCTGAGTGTTCCTAGGATTTGTTCTTACCTAAGAAAAATCCTCGATGAGAAAAAAATCATGAATGCTACAATCTTCAAAAATATTCGTAAGTAGGACTTAAGAACAAATTTGTTCTTAAGAACAGTTCTTGAATGAGGCCCATCATTTTTATGTTTTATGCCTTTTTTTATTCTCTCATTTATATATATATATATATATATATATATATATATATATATATATATATATATATTACTTTTTACTTTTATTATTGCTAAAATTGTGTATGGTTCCATATTTTTATTTTTCCATTGTTTTTGTGTGAAGCACAATTAATTGCTACGTGTATGAAATGTGCTATACAAATAAATATGACTTGACTTGTTAAGTGCTGTGTCACTGTGCTGCTCTCTTTCTGCAACAACTTGAAATGTTTCTGTAATTCTCAGTAATCAGTGTAAGTCATCACTTTCAAAGAGTTTCACCAGATGGTGTGTGTGTGTGTGACAAAGAATCTGTGGACATGTTGTATTGCTATGATAAGTTTCTGTCTGTGAAAAAATCCAGATGACAATTGGAACAGATCAGATTTATACAGCAAAATGAAAATAAATACAATGATTATGTATAAAAAAGTTAGCTTTCACAGTTTAAAAATAGGTTTGTTTGCCATTAATATGGTAATATCTTATCAAGTGGGTTATGCGGCTGTAAAGTAGTTTTAAATCCAAATCCATGTGGTATTATAAGCTCCTAAAAGCTTAATAGGGGCACCTCCTGTGGAAAGTATCATGGCATCACTAGTGCAAACATTTGCAGGACTTTTATTTGGTTATCTTTCCCCCCCCCCAAAAAAAATATATTTTTTAACACACAAATCCTTCAGTCTGTAAATTTCCCATGACAATATGAGACACAATGACAGTAGACAGCAGGAAAATTGACACTCTTATGGCTGTTTGGAAAAAGGAAGTGAGAACAAAAAAGAGCCATACGCCTCTTTGGGAGGATAGAAACAAATGTCACACATGAAGAGGAAGAGATGAAGAGAATTCTACATGACGCACTGGAAACTTTTTAACTGTGTGTATGTGAGTGTGTGTGTGTGTGTGTGTGTGTGTGTGTGTACGTGAGCATCAGCAATTAACTGTTTAACCCCTTTTTGTTTAAAAAGTCTTTCTTTTCTGTCTCATTTTTATTCCAACATTTTTAGACTTTTCTAGACACACACACACACACACACACAGATGGATGTCTTGTAACATTTATCACAGATGTCAGAGTTCATCCTTCTTTGAGTATTAAGTCCTGACCTCACCCACTCACCTGCTCTATTTCTCTTTGGATTCTTCCCCTGTCATGCTCTCCATGCTTTATTGATCACTCCTATGATTATTTAATCATTTTCAGACCTTTTCTCTGCTCCCAGAGGTAAAAAGCACATTAACCATTTAAACCAGTTATGAACCATCAAATATCATGCGTTAGATTCTTATATTATTATATACTGGGTTGGCCTACATGACCTGATGTATGTCCTTGCTTCATACCGTGATTATATATTACAAGGTGTGTCTTAATGCTTAGTTTTGAAGATTATTTCTGACAGTTATGACAACATTGAACTCACATACTTGGTGAGAAATGGAAACACTGAGACATCCATACGTGTTACCAAGTCACAAGTCAAATAGGTGATTAGTCACAACATTGACGCTTGCTGGTAAAAACGACAAAATATTTTATGGGAAGTGCCTTTCGTTTAGACGGTGACCAGAGTGTAAAACTGTAATCCGCTCCACCGTAGCGTGTTCGTCTACACTGACAAGACGCAAAACTCTGCTCAGATCTGCTCACGTCACGTACTGCAATTGCACTTTATAATGACTCCCCTTTTAGTAAGGACAGAAGAATATTTATTTAAACTTAAGCTTAAGATGCTTATACTGTATGTATACATCAAACTGTATGAGTAACAGCTACTAAAGCACATGGACCATCCATTCCACTTTTTCTATCCCAGGCTATGTATTGTGGGCTCATGTTTTGTATAGGTGGAATATGTATGTATACATGTGTTGTGTTGTGTTGTGTTGTGTTGTATTGTGTTGTGTTGTGTTGTGTTGTGTTGTGTGTATGTTGGCTGCTGGAACACCTACATTTCTCTGCTGGGATGAATAAAGTATATCTTATCTTATCTTATCTTATCTTATACATGCTCCAGTACAGGAAAATAAACATGTGGGATTATTTCCATGTGTCGGACCTTCAAGCTGCTCTGGCAGCTCTAATAAATTTACATGAGTCTTTCCACCAAATGTACAGGATATGTACAGATAGTATTAGTGAACAGAGAAAGATCTGTAATTACCTCTATCACATTTTGGATGCACCAATTGGTCGGAGGCGAGCCAGAGGGCTTTGGACGAGACTTGGGAGATCTAGTGGATGGTGGAGAACTTTGTGGAAGGAGTAGTTGATGAAAATGCGTGGCGTGAAAACTTCTGCATGCCTAAAGATGCTTTTATAGCTTTAAGTGATGCCGCCTGGCATGCATACCCAATCCCATTCACACACTTTTGCGTCACCGTATGTAGCAGATTTCCTCCTGAAAACACTTGTCTAAACGCGGAATAAAAAGTGAAGACGCGACGCCACTTTTAATAATACATTTAATAATACATTTTATTTGGAGGCGCCTTCCTTGGCACTCAAGGACACTGTACAAAAAAGATAGAAAAGATTCAGCAATACAATAAAATACACAGAATTAATAACAATACAATACAAAAGATAGATTTGCGTCTTCTGTTCAGACCGTCATCATGTAACGTAGCCTAAATCTGTGATAATCCAGATGATCCTTTGATAATCCATCCAATCTCACAGGTGTGGCATATCAAGATGCTGATTAGACATCATAGATTATTCCACAGGTGTGCCTTAATATATATTATTTTCCATGTTCATTGAGTTAAATCTTTTAACTAACATCAGCCCTGATCATCACTTCCACTTTTCAGATTTTTTTCTTATATACTAAATGCCAGGGGGAATATATTTTACAGTCTAGGATATGGAATTATATCATTAGCAACATTTATCTTGATGCATTGCATCAGACTCTGCAATGCTCCATAACCAACAAAATAACATGTATTAGCCCCGAATACATTTTCTCAAACATGAAAGTGGCTCATTTTGTTGTAAAATAGTAAAAACTAATTGAACCAAATATAACAGAATGCATGATTTTATGCTGGAATGGCTGTGGGATCAAACTGATGTGTTTTTAATGGGACAGTTTTGCCCTAAAGGGCCTGAATGTTTGTGTTTTGCTTCAAAATGATATATTATATTATATATATATATTATAGGAGATGAGGTTGAACTTGAATTTGAAAAAAAACTTCAACAAAATAACATATTCCCTCGCCAAAATGCATTAATCCTGATGCTAAAACGATTAAAATCCATCCATCCATCCATGATATGTTTTATTTCTGTTGTACAGCACCTTGTAACTTGCTTTTGAAAGGTACTATATAAATAAAGTTATTATTATTATTATTATTATTATCCATTCTTGTCCACTTTTCCAGGGCCGGGTTGTGGGGGCAGCAGTCTAAGCAGGGCATTCCAGGCACCCCTCCCCCCAGCCACAATGTCCAAACGATTAAAATAACAATGACAACAACAACAACAACAATAATAATAATAATAATAATAATAATAAAATGTCCTCACAATAGTGATAAAAATCTATTAAGGCTCTGTACATTAATTTTGTTGTGAGCGGACTTGCAGAATCTCTTGTTTTCTACTATTTTCAAAAATGTATTTGTGGATATTGTGCAGCAGAGAACCTCTTCACTGTACGCTGCAGTGTACAGTGGCTTCCTGTAGAAAGAAAAACAACTTTTTGTTGCTCGGTTTAAAAAAAAAGAGGCCAGACTTCTAGGTATCACCTACACAGAAATGACACGCTGCAGACTCAGCTGTCTCCTCACCGCGGCTGTGTGTGTGTGTGTACAACATGACTCCTGGCTGTCATGGTGATTCATAGATGCAATGACGATTATGTTTTTTTCTGCATCCAGCTTGACTCATAACATGAGCTGACATACACAAACACATCGCCAAAAGAGGACTGAACCAGGCAAACCACAAACATCTGCAAAATATTTCTACCTTTATATTCATCCTTATGTAAGTGTTGTATTGGAGTTGCAGTATTCTGATGCTATCGTAATAGGAATGTACTATAGAGGTAGCCTGGGTATACCCATACTGCCTTGCGCGCTTGATTTAATTTCGAACCTGCAGGCGGTCTGGCAACCACGGCCGTTTCTTAGCACTGTTTTAGGGATCCGATCACAGAGCGGGGAGGGACGGCAAGACGATGGCGCGTACTACTCGGCAGACGGAAGCTTGTAGTTTTGTAGTTTTCTTACGGATCCAACATGGCTGCAGCAGACGCGAAGCTCTCTTTAGCTGTTGACGGCGTTTTAAATAGTTTAGAGCGAAAGTTGATTTTAAAAGAAGAACAACATTTGACTTTACACTCCTATTTCACCACCAAAAAGGATGTTTTAGCCTTGCTTCCAACAGGATTTGGCAAAAGCCTAATCTGAGCGCTCTGAGCGCTCACTGCTGTAACGCCGGTGATCTGGCTACAAGCCGGGGGACAGCGGAGCCACCCAGAGACCCGCAGCAGCTCGTCTATTGCCCATAAAATCAGTGGATGTCTGTGGCTGAATGACATGAGGGGGAATAACGAGTAAAAATAAAGAATGTTGCAACACTCTCACACACACACACACACACACACACATACACACACACACACACACACACCAACACTGCCGGTAGACGGTGAGCAGCCAGAGTCAGAACATGCTGCAGAAAAACGTTGCAGAAGCAGAATTGAGCATTTTAGTCTCAAAGCAGAGATGGGCTAGTCTGGCTATGTAAACATCAATTTCTGTCGCTCTACATATGTCATCTGGTATAACTGATACGATTGGCTAAGAGCTACGTTTGATAGACATTCGTAGCACCCAATAAACGGCTCTGGACGATCGTAAACCACGCCTCCTCTACGGAGAAATGAACTGCTGGTTTCCAGACTAATCTCATTTGTGATTAGGGTTAGGGTTAGTATTATATTATACTATTGAGGAGGGAGTTGTGCTAAAGTTTTTTTTTTTTTTTTTTTTTTTTTTTTTAAGAAAAAAGAAGTTGTTTTGTTTGTTAAGAAGTTACTTGTAGTGATGTATTCACACCAAACTCAACTCAAACTTTTCATGTGATATGTGGCTATTCCATACAAATTAGATGAAAATACATGAATTGAGTTCATAGTTTCAACTTGTGCATGCACAGCATTTATGCTAATTTGGTGCAAATTGCATACACACTTGAGTTAAAAAAAGGATTAACATGCAGGAATCTGCAATTTACGGTGAAAGCCTACCACTATTGAGATTATTTTGCATTGCATACTCCCCTGCTAAATCAGAACTCCATTGAGAAAACAAGCATTTTAAGTGTTGTTTGCTTGTCTTCTTGCAGACAGACCTGACAAAGCATGAATTTAGAATTTTTACACATCAGCATCATGTTGTAATTATTTCGGCCTCCTTTTGATTCATTTTTTGCAATTTTTTTATCAAGGAAAAATCTGTTGCAGCAGTGGAACACCAATTAGCTGTAAGCACCACTGGCAACAAGTTCTCCAACCTAAACGACAGAAGAGCTCATGTGTCAGTACCACAAATTACGGCACATACTGTATGTGCGTATCGCATCTCGCGGTACAGCGGCGCGTTCTAAAAATAGCAAACAGGTCGCACAACTGCAGTTGTAAAACAAAAGCCTGCAGTTTCTGTGGATTTATGTTGTAAAACCACTGACCTAGGTTTAGGGCAAAAAACTTCCTGGTAAGTGTTATAAAAGAGACAATTTAAACAGGAAATAAATGAACATACATGCCAGAAGTAAAGTAGTTACAAGGGTCATGTAACTACTGCAAATTACATTAAAAACGTAAGTTACGTTCAGAAGCGTGAATCACGTAACTTAGGTTAAAAATAATTTACTTTTGTTTTCACGTAGGAAGCAAACCCAGACCTCCTGGGTTAAAGTCTACCATTTGTTTAACCATCCACCACCCCAACCTCCAATCAAAGGCGCCCTTTTAAACTTCGCTTGGCTGTCAATCAAGACTTTGTCAGCAAGATGGCAGCGGACACATAATAGCGAACAGTGAAATATGGAAATATTGCTTGTTTTTCGCTGCCTGTACACAACAAGGATATATTAGTTTAGATTTTTCATTAGTTTTAGTTTTAGTTTTGTTGTTTTTATTTTTTGGAAAATGTTTAGTTTTAGTTTAGTTTTATATTAGTGTTAGTTGGATGCCAGATTCAATAAGGTCACAATAAATGTTGCCTTTATTTCCTTTGTCTGATTCATCTCAGCCCCAATAAGTTTATTACAGTAAGTCATAAAACCAGATGGATTAAATAGATTTCATATTAACCAAAAAGGTTTACGTATGAAAAAAGTTGACAAAGACGAAAACTAAGGACATTTTCACGATCATTTTTGTTAGTTTTAGTTAGTTTTGTAACCACAAAATACAATTCGTTAGTTATCGGTTTTTTTTAAAAACTCTATTTTTATTTCAGTTAACAAAAATGTTTTTTCAATTCTAGTTTTCGTTATATTGTTAGTTTTCGTTAAATATAATAAGCTTGGTACACACGACCTATACTGCCACTGGATGATGTCATGAATCCAGATATGACCGCGTTTGACTTTCTGACATTTTCACAACACAACAAGTGCAACAAGTCCAGCAGTAGTGGTTATTTGTTTCCTAGCTGTCATGGCTGATGGAGGACAGAAGGCCTCTTGGTATCTGCTATGAGTCAGTACAGTTATTTGTACATGAACACGGCTTCGACTGTAGTGGCCCTCCCTCCGCCTGGCCCTGAGCCTCTATCAGACTGCACATGCTGGATCAATACTGAGAGCGTGTGTGTGATCAATAACCGATCTGATTATAATTAATGTGGGATCGTGTGGAGGTTCAAGTTATACACACACACACACACACATGCACACAATGGGACATGTCACACATGATTTGGGGAGAAAGAGGGATGTGAGCTATGAGCAAATCTCTCTCTTTTCTTCATTTCCCTCCTGCTGGTTCTGGGTCGCTTTCACACACTTATTCTCCTTTTCTTGTTTTCTTTTCCTTTTGGCCCTGGGCATAAAAAGACACATGCATCCGTGTCCCTCTACATCCCTTGTTCATGCTCTGGCCATTGTTCTTCATTGCCAGGAGATAGTGGAAATGGCTTAAGGGAGAAGAAAGAGAAAGAGGAAACATCTATGGAGAGAACAAAGGGAACAGAAGGACTAAAATAGATATGAGGCCTCATTTTTTTTATTCTTCATTGTCTTTAAATGTTAAAGGGTGATTCTAGTTTCATATAACTCAGGCCTCTAACCTTAATAGTAACACTGTATTCACAAAGGTAGGTGCTGATTTTGTAGCCAAGCAATCATACAGAGAGACAGAGAGACACACAGCTCTTAAAAACAAACATTTTAACAAACATGTTGTTATTGACTTCGTCTTGATCCATACAACACACAACATCTGCTGACTTTTTTAGACACTCTTTACAGGGACATTATCCCTGAGAATGAGAGGGGTCTAACAGGAGACCATCTGAACAAGTGTGTTCTTGTTTGGGATAATGTGCATTTTCACCATTCAATGTGGTCAGACAGTGGTTTGCAGCACATGACAGGATGCTGGTGGAATATCTCCCTCCCTACTCGCCATTCTTGAGAGTAGGGAGGGAGAGTAGAGAGTCCTGCAGAGGGTGGATTTGCCACTCAAGGAGATACTTTCATCGCTGCATTGCCAGAGACAATATTGGCTGTGATGTAGATGAAACAATGTGGCCAGACAGAGAGGAACGTCTGGATGTGCATCAATGATTGATTAGTAATATTTATGTTGTATGTTCAGTTCCGTTATGTACTGCAATGTTGTTCACAGTTCTACCCAAAGGGAGTTTTTTGTTGCAAATAAGAGTTTTTTATTTTATTTTGCACAATGCTGTGAACAAATTGAAATTGCAAAGATCATATGCAATAGAAACTGTGAAACATACATATCCAGTATCGTGTACTCCGTTACCTCACTAAATACAGTAATGTGTAACTTTACTGTAGTTTTCAAATGGCTGTGTAAATAGTATATAGTTCTGTCTGAGCATTGGAAAACATTTCCAGAGTAAACTGTCATAATGAAAACATGACAGAGACATGTGACTATCTTGTTCATTAACATGGTGTCAGGACTTAATGTCTTAATGTCACTGAGTCTTTCATTGACATGAATACTTGCTTTTGAGGAATGAACTATCCATTTAGAGCAAGTGACACACTTCTGCAGGTTATCAACTTATCAATTAGGTTTTGCAGTTTGTACTAATTGTTTTGAGAAATGCATTTACTGTTGTGAAAATGTAAAGAGCGATATGAGAAAAGCACCAAAGCGACTGAGAAAAACTGTAACAGACGCTTTTATCCAAAGCGACTTACAGAAGAAACGGAAGTGTAGAGAAGTGGCTTATCATTGGTTCAACTGATGCTTCACACAGCCCTTCTAATAAGTAAAAGCTGAGGTTCACCTGAGAGAAATTGTTCAATTTAGAGACCTATTCATGAAATAAAGGATTTTAAAAAATGTATAAAATTTGCTTGACAGATTTTGACAACTGGTTCAACATTTTTGTATGTAATGACTCAAGCAATGAAATGAGGACTATTAGTTTTATATGGAATGACTGTTCAGCATTCACAAGTATAGTTAATTTTGACTGACATCATAAGCAATGATAAAGTTATAAAACAGCAGAGAGTTGTAGGAAAGCGATTGATGCATGTCCAAAAGCATTTGTAATTTGTTGTAAGGAATAAGAATATGTTACTATGATGAGCACAAATGACTAAATGTTGTAGAGGTTGAACTAACTGTTGTGAAAAGTTTGATAGTGATGTGAGAAATGCACCAAAGTGGCTGAGAAAAACTGTAATGATGCTTCTTAGATGCATGGTTGTAGGGGTTAACCTAATGTAACTACTTTTATAGACTGATGTAAATTATAAAGAGTTCACAATGTGCACCATAATAAACACACACATAAAATGTATAATATGGTATTTCCAGGGGGAAGAAATGAAAGTGACTTTGATTGTTTATTACAGCTTGTAATGCCTCATGGTGATCACCACATACAGAACTCATAATATGTCCACTTCCCTGTGTTCCCCTCCATCACAGCTTCTACAACCACTGCTGTTAACTGACAGTTTCACTCACAATGAACATGAAAGTTTCCAAAAGCTCATTTTCTGTGTGTGAACGGAACTCATCAGCAGTACGAGTGGGGAATACTTCAATCCAAACGCGCTCCAGATTGGGCCTTTAAAGACTAACAGCCATTTCACTGACAATACAGCCGTGTATATGTGAGTGGGATGAGACGGCAATAAACAGAACAGCTTGATGGCCTTCTAGTCTTGGCAAGGCCTCCGTTCATCTACATCTTGTTTCATAAATTCACAGCTTGACTCTGATTTCTGCCTCATTACACTGTGAACAGAGAATAGGCCTGTGTGAGTGTGCTGCGCGCGTGTGCGTGTGTGTGTGTGTGTGTGTGTGAGTGTGTGTGTGAGAAAGAGAGAGACTGAGACGTGAGATTACTGTCTCAGTCTCCAAGGAGAGATTCACCCCAGCAATTGAAGCAGGCAAGCATTTACACACACACACACACACACACACACACACACACACACACACTTAGACGCATATATGCAGTGAAAAACGTGCACATATGGGAGCAAATCGTCATAAACAGTAACAAATACACATTCTCCAACACACACACACACACACACACACACACACACACACACACACTTATACTCAAATTCATAGAGGGGGGTCAACATCAGTTCAGCGTTTGCATAAAGGAAACAGAGCCTGTGCTTGTTTTTAGGAAAGCTAACTGCTTCTCTTACACACGAAGTGGACAGCAGGAGGGACAGACGAGACAAGACCTCGAGTTCAAGATCAGGAGAAAACACAAGGAGAGAAAAAGAAGAGAATATAACATGGAAACAAACCATGAGAGAGAGAGGAAGAGAAGAAATGTTTTGGTCAATATGCTTTGCTCTTTTAATCTCATTAAGCTTCAAAGGAATCTAACAATTAGCTTGTCTGTGGTCAATAAATATGTTAGCCCATTAACACACACACACACACACACACACACACACACACACACTCCACTCTACTATCACTGTTCATCATACTCACATCCACTGAGGCTCTCCATTCTCTTTTGAACTAATCTGTTCCATGTTACTGATTAACACGTTTTGATTGGATTATTTCAACCCAACATCACGACCAACATGAAATCTCATTCACTGCTAATAAATGGGATTATTTGGATTTAACTAGTCCATGCAAAGGGCTTAGAGGAACCACTGTAATCATCAGTGAATCATGCTTTATGCATCGTCACACATACCAGTACACACTTTTCGCTGTCAAATATTAAAAATCATGCAACCAGTGTGTAAATTATAACAACTTGGTTTTGGATGGAAATGTAAAAAATTATAAAATAAAAGACGTGGACATCTCAATGCTGTGTTTTTAAGCTTCAAATTTTGCTTAGCCATCTCAGCTTCTTGCAACCCGAAGTGACCATATCTGGATGAGAGGTTGAAGCTGGGGAGGAGGATGCCAGCAAGCACTAGCAAGCTAGCTTGGTTAGCAAGGTGCATCCATAATTCAAAAATGAGCAGCCAGCAGCTTAGAGTGACGAACGCTGTACAAGACATTTTGAGGGGGGGGGGGGCTGGAGCTGAGCCCAGCTGACATTACACTCTCATTCACTCCTACAGGCCAACGCGCCTACGAGTCACCAATTGAACCTAAGTGCATGTTTTTGTGTGGGAGGAAGCCGGAGTTCATGGTGAGAACCCACGCTGACACAGGGAGAACATGCAAACTCTTCACAGCAGAGCCGCAGGCGGGGGTCGAACCGGCGACCCTCTTGCTGTGAGGCTAGAGTGTGGCCCCAGGAACAAAGTTACAAGACAAAAAAATGGTTCATGGCTATTTAAATGTACAAAGTGCCATGGATATGCATTCTGCACTACTATACTTATTGACAGGTTGCCATGATAACGATTTGTCAATCACAAAATTGTCCCACCCTAAAGCTTACCTCATTGCTATCTATTTTACTCTAAATAGGTCCATAATTTACAAAATGAACACCATGCTGTATTGAAGAAGACTTGAAACTAGCAGCTGAGACTATAAACTCAATATGAGAATGTTTACTGAGGTAATGAATCAAGTGGGAAGTAGAGTCATTTTCTCATTGACTTATATACAATCCGACTTCTTTTTGCAACCAGTGGAGTCGCCCTCTGTCCGAAAGAATGCAAGTTTTAAGGCACTGGCTTCACTTTTCAGACCTGCAGGTTGTTGCTTTGTAAAATTAAATAAAAATCAAGCATTTTTAACATTTTAGTGTCATTATATGCAAGCCGATACACTCATCGGATATGAATGAGGTGTAAGCTGGAGGACTATTGTCTTTTAAACACACAAATGCTATTTCTGGTGTCACATTTCCTCCCAGCCTGCCCTGCTGCAGCTGTGCAGCGATTATAAATACGTGTAGAGACACCACCAACGCCACTCTGTGACTTGTACTATTCTTTTTCGCTGCAGGACACATATTAATGAAGTGAACAATGTCTCTGTGCCTTAATATTATCATCAGTGTGAACATGGTGTGAAAAAAATAAATAAATAACATGAAGGAAACTGGATCCATCCTGTTGAACTCCTGTGGGATTTCAGGTCATTTCAGTGGCTGTTACAGTTGTTGTGGCTAATAATGTTCAAGAAAAAAACCAAGGTAAGTCCTGTAGCTGGGGGACAAATGCTAATAAACAAGAGGACTGCTTTATTGTGTTTGCAGGGGTCAGTGTGTGTGTGTCAGGTTGGGAGTTGTACTTGCCCCCAGCAAGGTCCAGCAGACAAAAATGAAAACTTTTTCAGTCCATTTTTAAAAGGTGCTTTGTGACATGTTTTTGTTTCTTAATAAAATAAAGACCACATTTCTGGTTGACCCTTCTGGCAAACTTGTGTTGCTTCAAATGAGAATATGTAACTTATGAAAGATGCAACAGATATGTTTGAGATGAAAAGCTCAGCTCGGAACTAAAAAAATCATACTCATTAGTGTGTGGAGGTCAAAACACCTTCCCCTGAAAACACACACACACACACACACCATTGTACTTCTATCTTAGTGAGGGCCCTCGTTGTAACAGTGAATTCCCTAGCCCCTTACCCTAACCCTTGACCTAACCTTCATCATCACAACTAAATGCCGAACCCTAACATAAACCTTAACCCTAAAACAAAGTCTGAACTCTCAAACAAGCCTTTAAAGAAGTGACAACTGCCGAAATGTCCTCACTTCTCAAAAGTGTCCTCACTCTGTTGTTTGAACAGTGTCCCCACTATGTAGGAAGTACAAGAACACACACATACACACACACACACACACACACACACACACACACACACACACACACACACACACACACACAGCTTTAGCATCATAGTTTAGTGAGTGTTGAGACTTTACCTACACCTACATTTTTTTCTTCAAGTGGTATCTGTCACTTGTTTACATCCCTGGTGCAAAAATTATATTTTATTTCTTTTAGTCAGAAATAGAGGCTACAACATTTAATATAGCAGACTTAATTTAACCCCTTTTTTTTACCAATGCAAACCTAGTTCTTTTGCTGGTGCTGGTTCACAGTTGGTTCAACCGTCGGCGAACTGTCTCAGAACCTGTTTGCTTTTCCACAGACTAGAGAGCCACATCATTACGTCACTGTATACGTCTGAAAATGTCTCCGATTTCCACATCTATAATAACAACAATGGCAGACTACATTGTCTCTTTACAAATGTTGCTCCCGGCTGATCCTACATTGGCATCCAAACACAACATGTACAACACATTTACAATTACATTAAATTAATGGTGAACGTAAGATGTTCATGATAGACTTTTCTGTGAGCTAACGCGAGCCCATATCCATCACATTGCAGATAAACAAATAAAATCAAAGTAATGATACATGTTTTAGTTGGTCTTGTTGGTCAGATAGTCCCACCCCCAGCCCTTGACGTAAGTGGTTCAGGGTTCAAGACCAGCAAAGAGTCGGTGCCGCTCTGGAACCAGTTTTCCTGGCTGAGAGCCGGTTCGTTGGCTGTCGAAAAGTGAGCAACTGGTTCAAGATTAGGCACCAGCTCCGAACCGGCCCTGGAGCTGCCTTGGTCCAAAAGGGGTATCAGAGAAAAAGTTTTAAAGAATTAATGCATAGTTAGCCTAATAAGTCAGATGTGTGAGAGAGTCGGGCAGGTTTTGTCAGTTGACACCGTTAACTGCTTGAGTTGTGAGACAATGTACAAACATGATGGTCACAGGTTCATTAAACATGAATTGGTATTCATAAAGTAAACCTGGTTCCCCTCAGCTAGTGATGTGCCAATGAAGCCTCATGAACCATTTTCTTAATGTTCTGACTCCACTAGATGGAGCTCTCTGTTCAACAAAGGGCTGAAAACACACTTGATTACCATTGATTTAGCCTTTTTCAGTAAACCAAGGGTGCCATCTAGTGGGCTCAGAAAATGGTTCATGAGACTTCGTTGGTACATCACTACCCACAGCACTGTGGATAACCCCCTAGAGCTGTAGCTGCTCCCAGCAGTCAGTCCTTGCCATTGTTTGGATTTGTAAACTAACCTACCCCTTACACTACAAATGAAAAACTTTGTGACTTACATTCAATTGAATACAGTACAAGCCTGAGTAATGCCCAAACACGAAAACTTTAGTTTTTTTTTTGTAAATATATATAAATACTGTTTTTACTAATGTTTTACACAGCATCTTGACTTTTTGTAAGGTGAATCTCAATAAATTAGAATATCATAGAAAAGTATATTTATGTCAGTAATTCAATTCAAAAAGTGGAAATAACACATTATATAGATCCATTACACACAGAATGAAACATTTCATGTCTTCATTTATTTAATTTCTTCTAATTATAATGATTATGGCTTACATTTAATTAATACATCTATATGACTCAATACTTGGTTGGGGCTGTTTGACTTGAACTACTGGAAATGGACTTTTCCATCATATTCTAATGAATTAAAATGCACAAATGCATGTGGCAAGAGCTTACTGGACATACTCAGCTGCCCCACAATGCATTGCATCTCTTCAGACTGCCAGAGACTTATGGTGACAAATGTTAACTAATGTGAGCAAACTTCACATTAGCTGTTGTGTAAGTGAAATGACTGAAACAGTTCACTGACTTTTTGTCTCTGCTCTACATTTGCTTCTCCCACACTGTTGTAAGGGCGACAAAGCTGCACTAATCCATACTTCCATATAAACAATAGGTCAAAAGACGGAGGGTAATAAGAAAAGGGTGACTCACAGTGACTAACCCTGAACAAACAGTCACTGAGCCCAGCAGTTCAGCTCTCATCATTTTGGTTTCTCGGCCCACAAGCTCTGCTCTCATTAGGCTCATCTGCAGCTGCAGTGGGCAGCTGTGCTACTTTCCCAGCACCACACGTCTCACAGGAAAGTTAGAAATTAGCTGGTGAACATAGTGGTGCATTCAGAAGCTTCATGGGTTCAAAGCTACCACTCTGATTCCAAAAAGGTTGAGACACTGCAGTGGCGGAAAATAACTAAGTACATTTACTTAAGTACTACTTTGAGGTACTTGTACTTTACTTGACTATGTCCATTTTATGTAGCTTTATACTTCTACTTCACTACATTTTGAGGCAAATATAGTACTTTTTACTCCACTACATTTAGCTGACAGCTTTAGTTACTTTACAGGTCGATTTAACATGAAAACATGATCAATTTAAAGTGATCATACTTTTTTTACATTTAAATCTTATAACAGTATATTAAGTAATTAAATGAGCCGTGTCTTTACAAAATAAAAACACTGCTTACATAAAAGCATCAATGCAAATAATCCAATAATATATGAAAAACATATAAAACAATCTGAGTGGGTCCATTCTGCATAGCAAGTACTTTTACTTTTGATACTTTCAGTGCTTTTTGATGCTGATACTTTTGTACTTTTACTTCAGCAAGTTTTGAATGCAGGACTTTTACTTGTAGTGGAGTCATTTCACAGTGTGGTATTAGTACTATTACTGAAGTAAGAGATCTGAATACTTGTTCCACCACTGTTGGATTGAACAAAGTGTTTAAGTCCGTGGGGCTGCTTAGTGTAAATGTCAAAAAGAACTGCTGAACTAACAGAACACACTATTGAATATGATTCAAAACATGAATTGTATTTATAATTCACACTGAGACACAACCTTTATGTGTTTATTTTGCTCAATACTCGTAGATTAATTAGCCAAAATCCACAGTGTGTCATTAGTACGAATATGAACGTATGAATACTTCTCCCACCACTGAGACGCTGTAAAAAAATATTTACAACCAAAGTCTGTCAGTTTTAATATAAAAACTGCCCTTCTACAGTTTTCAAATTAAAATATTTTATCGATAGCATTGAGCATGAAAAGCAGTCTCTTCCACCTGCTTTCATATTGCTATCCAAGGACAGGTAACTGAAATAAGCATCTATGAAGCAATTTTAATCATTTTTTCCCTATATTTCTTTCATCTTCCTCTCCTGTGACCCAGATAAATGTCTCTGGCCAAAGGGCTGGAGACTATTAATTCATAACCCACAATTGGGAGACAGAGAGATTAGAAGTGATAACTGGGGGCTTTGTTGTGAGCTTACAGTTAAATTGGGATCCTTGCCTGAATGACTCCCACACGTACGTCATCCACATAGAAGAAAAGTGACGTTTGTCTATTTATACTTCATCTTTTTCCTCCTCTCTTGTGTCTGAGCTCACCCATGAGCTGAGCATAGGTGTGACCTGCAGCCACCAGGTAATCTGGGCCGCCCACTCACCTCAGGGCACAGCACATGAACTGTATCTCAGAAACAACTCTGTCTCATTCGTGAATGTTAAAATAACACTATAATGGGAACAGTGTTTAAATGTCAGCTGTACCTGTGAGGCCCACTGCCTCTGTTCTTAGTTGATATCTAGTTTGTCCTTTTCTGTTGTGTTTCATTGAAAAACATCAAAATGTGTGTCATCCTGTGCACAGAGCTGTATGTCATGTGTGTTTTCACAGAGTTCTGACAAATTGGCCATATCAAAGCCCATCTGCTATTGTTATTCCTCTAATGGTTCTCCCCAATTATATTAAATTGACCTTTATCAGGATGGTGAAACACTTTTAACACTTTCCTTATTTTTTTTAAATAGATTTGAAGAAGAGCATAAAGAACAAAAGCTGTGCAAAAGGTAAGAATTAAACTTTTTGGGAAGTAAGGCCACAAATTTCTACCTGATGAGTGAGTGTAGTGACAGGTCGGGGTAAACCAACAATGTTTCCCTCCAGAACCAGGATTGACAACAACTGGTACGGGTTAGAACCAGACACCTCCATTGACATACAGGTCAAAGTTGA
This sequence comes from Centropristis striata, assembly GCF_030273125.1. Lineage (NCBI taxonomy): Eukaryota > Metazoa > Chordata > Actinopteri > Perciformes > Serranidae > Centropristis > Centropristis striata. The sequence continues at coordinate 18,465,854 of NC_081528.1, read as the reverse complement.
TCCTGTCCTAATAATATGGATTAGAAGAAATGAGAGTCAGAAGCATCGTCTGATTGGTCCAAAGACCCAACCAAAGTCTTAATGGATGGCTAGTGGACAGCAACAACAACAATGACTATTTCAACACAGAAAAAAGGATAGAAGATTGTTGGATTTATCACTGATTAATTTTACAAGGTTGCTAATAGTTATAGTTACTTGTTTTCGAAGTGGCAAGAACAGGAGAAAAGTTCTTTCTGGCCAGGACATTTCATACTTCATGAGATACTCCACTGCAGAACTCCTGGGAAGTCATCATAGGGCCCTCCCAAGTTTCTGACCAATCACACAATAGAACAAATTTCTGCCCAGATGATGTGACAAGAACAGAGAAATGTGTTTTCTCTCCCAGTGCTGCAAGAACAAAATGACATCATTCTGTTCTTGCAGCTCTGGGAGAGAGAACACATTTCTCTGTTCTTGCGGAGTATGAATTAGCCTTTAGTCTTCTGCTAACCACCCCCAAAGGGTCCCAACTGTGGCTAATTCAAGTTAATGTTTTAAATCAGTCAATCATCTCAAAGGGCTTTATGGGACACAAGTTTGCAAAGACAACAGGACTGTAATTTTAATAGAATTGCTACTAAATAAAAGCATCAAGATCACAATCACGATGTTTGAAATGAGTCCTCCTACAGGTTAGGTAAGTGACATGACGCACTCATTTCTACATGTATTGATGACGTAATTTTTATGCACAAAAATCATGAAGATTTATTAGTCGTTTGACCAAAAAATTAGTTACTGTACGGTTTTGGCCGGCTGTGGCTCAGTTGGTAGAGTGGTCGCCAATTGGTCGGAAGGCCAGAGGTTTGATCCCAGACCATTGCAGCCTACATGTCAAAGTATCCTTGAGCAAGATACTGAACCCCAAATTGCTCCAGATGCTGCATTCATCGGTGAGTGTGTGTGTGTGCCTTGGAGCCCCTAACAAAATAAATATGAATGTGTGTGTGAACGGCTGAATGAGCGCAGTCTGTAGTGTAAAGTGCTTTGGGTAAAAGGTTCTAATAGTAATGCAAAACAGTGCAGTAACTACAATGTTGTTGTCTTCTTTCAGCTTTTATATTTGGTTTTCAGTGAATAAAACATTTTCAAATGGATTGTTATCTAGATAATAATTTCCCTATCAAATAAACTTATTCTTAATCTTATTCTTGTCTTCATTATATCATCACTGATTATATTACAGTTTTGTACAATTGTAAAATTGTACAAAATTGTAAAACAAATTGTACAAAACTACAATTTTGTAGTTACTGCAATTTTTATATTAGTATTTCTCTGACATAAAGCAAAATTGAAATCTAAAGCTCACAAGACTGGATAAAACAGACATCAAGGAGTTAATTTTTACTTATAACTCAATTTCGACCAAAAATATAGTGTAGTGTAGTGTTTTAAACCACTTGTGCATGGTTCAAATATAGAAGAAAGCTATTTTACTCACCATCGTGTACTATCAAGAAGTAAGCTGGTCCAACTATGATTTATTTATCAATCACTGTATTTTACTAATGACTCATATTATCACATTCAAACATTAAACAGCTGTTTCAGATCTCAGATCTGGCTACTTGTTGATTCTCCATGGATACAGATCACAAGTTGCCTTCCAATTTATCTTTTGCCCCATTAAAAATGTATGAATGAAGGGAATTTTAAAAATGTATTTAATTGGCTGATTTTTTACTTTTACAATATATCTTTCTGTAATTGTCTTTTATGTTTGTGAAGCTTTTTATTTGTGTGAGGTTTTAGCTGTTGTGTGTCCTTCCTTTACACCTTATTTTCTGTTTTCTTTCATTCTTTCTTGCTGTACTCAGTTCTCATTTGCAAAGTGACTTTGATTGAGATTACCAGATTAAATAAAGCCATGAAGAAGTAAATAATGAGCCAATATGATCTCACACATGGTGCATTGTGGGAGTACCCCTCATACAGAGGATTTGCATTATGCATGGAACAAACACGCTTATCACACTTCAGTATGTGTACTGAAAAAAAGCCCAACTGACATTCCCAGGACATCAGGAAGTCACTACAAGTGCTTTCAGCATGACTTTGATTGAAAAGGACTATAAGACATTACACACATTACAGACATTACATCATTTAGAATCACTTAAGTTCCACTGAATATACATAATACATATGGTTTTATATATATAAGATGCATATCATTATGGATGCGTGTAACACACACAGATAGATTTGAGTGTTTTAAAAAGGACAATATCAGAAAGAAAGAGCTTGTCTCAAGTGCTTCTACTGCCTGTTGAGAATAAAGTGGAGGGACAAGGCTGTCTGGAGCATTCCCTCTTAATATTTAACCACTTAAGCATCACTCAGAGCGTTTCAGAGCATGTGGGTGAGTATGCGGGACGACTTGTTGACCCCACCTTATATATTTCTTTACGTGTCAGTCAGTTCTGCTGCATGCATGTTTCATACTTCTTGACACATTCAATATTAAACAGGTTCACACACACACACACACACACACACACACACACACACACACACGCACACACACACACACACACACACACACACACACACACACACACACACACACAGTTATTTATTTATGCTTGCACATAATGTCCATACATTTATGTCCACAGCAGCACAGGACATGCAAATCATGGCTTGAAAACATACATTGAGAGCCTTTATTTTAGATATATGACATTTTCACATGTGCACTCTCTCTGCGCGGGGCATATATTGACATTCGAGGGGGACATTATATGGCACATTGCAGCACTTAACAGTATGTTATAAAATCCCCCATGCATCACCTCTCATTCTTTTATGGCACTTAGGAGCACTTGTGTGAAAAATTCTCGGTATGTAATGTTTATCACCCAGGGCTCTTGACAGCTGATGTGCTAATCTTTTAGTGCTGCTGGTAAACACAAGCCCACATCTTTTCAGTTCAAACAAGTAGCTGCAGAAAGATACTGGACACAAACTCTTAACCCTCCCTGAGGCTGGGATCACACCTAAAGTGCAGATCCTCCACTTGCATGCTTTTATTTTGGTGACTTATCTCTTGTTATGTATCCATTTGTGTTTACAAAGACCACTAGGACTAAGTGTCCATGCTATATCTGTTCAACTACAATGGCCTTTAGTACACTGCTTATTATTCACTTGGCGGCCTATGATCTTAAGTTGTCATGTTGTAAATTTTGTCAGTGAATCAAAGAGGCAACTTTACATTATATCACTACCCAAGTCTTAATATAACAAAGCAATTTCTTTCCAGCAGGCCTGGCTGAGGCACTGTCTTCCAGTAAGATTCGGCAAGGAACAGTTTAAAAGCTACTTTACTAGCTAGCTAGGTCAGCTAGCTTGTAAAGACACTGATATAATATGAAACCAATTTTATTGATGTGTGATGATGTTTGTCCCCGTAGTAAAATAAAATATAAAATGACCTGTTGTGACCTCTAACTACTAAACTAAGCACAAACTTCAGGCCTCGGGCACTCAGAGGATGGAAGGCCTTACTAGGTATATATTGACAATAAAACCAATTAAACCCAAGTGCCCCTAATTTGAATACTAGCAGTCCGGTGCCGGCTTTGGTCAGAACTTCTTTAGTCCCTGTTGAAGAGCAGGGTCTTTTTTCTCCCCTGAAAACAACCTGGTTACTGATTGGATAGATCGCTAAGCGGGATGTAATGTAGTGCTCTACACGACAACAACACACGCTGTTTGTAAAAGCCTGCAAAGCAGTGTTCCCAACTTAGCGACTTTGTTGCTAAATTTAACGACTTTTCAGACCCCCTTAGCAACTATTTTTCAAGAAAGCGACTGGAGACAAATCCAGTGACTCGGCCGGCTTGTGAAGAAGAGCCACTGTTATCAACATTTAGCTACAGTTAGCTCTGTCGCAGTACAGTGTGTATGTGCTGCTGCTACAGGAGGTGTTCACTTAGCGATTTCTGTTTGATTTCAACAAGCACTGGACACTGTGCACAGTTAGCGATGCCGTTAATTCACAATCACTATGTTTATTTATCAGCGCAGACTCTGCGCATAATTAGCCATGCTGCTTTCAGCTGCTGACGTTGTGTTAGCGACGGTGAAAACCATACGTCACCTCCGGAGTCTCTAAATCCCTCTGGGGGCTAACTTGTAGTCGAAACACGCAGAGTGAACGGACTTTTGAGAAGGTGTGGCCTGAGACTTTCCCAGTGGCCACTTTCCCCCTAGTCGAAACACGGCTTAAATGTGGTAATTTGAAGGAATTGTTGACCATTTTTCAACCATCAACCATCAATTCTGGTGGTAAAAAATAAAAGTTAAAGTAAGCACCAAATCTGTGTAACAAATGCTATCAACCCATACATTGCTGGGACAACTTGAGCATGGAAATGGACTTCATCATATACATATTGTACTCACATGATAATATTCTGGGCAGGCCGTGGCCTAGAGGTTAGGAATCGGGCTTGTAACTGGAGGGTTGCCGGTTAGAGTCCCAGGACTGATAGATCAAGAACAATCTTAATCTTAATCGACATTTTATACCTCTAAACTTTCCAAATTTGAATAGACATCTAATTTTTATTTTTATGCCTATAAATCTTCACACACAGTGCTGAGTTGCACTCAGATCTTGAGGTTCCCAGCTTTGATGTACATAACTTTGTGTGGCACCTACTGTTGACCTGCTATCCCCCCCTAAAGACCCCCTGTCCTCCCTAAAAAGGACTCGATGTGGGTCTCAGAGGGCTTGGATGCTTTGTGAATAACTTTTATCTTTACCGTATGAAGTGGAAGTTCTTCATTCCTCATAATTCTGCACATCTTTGTATTATAGGAAGCTTTATGAATATGGCTCCAGATCTCAGTTCACAATAACATATGATCCTTGTGTGGGTCTTACCATACACAAATCACATCGTGGATTAGGGATCTTAATGTAAAGAACATCTTCAGCATGCTGACATGATGTGGCACAATGAATATAAGCTGCAGCTGTCAGACTGAAACTATAAGAGGCTGAGTGTAAGTACTGTATGTTACTAAGGAGGCTTTATGCATGTGATTGAAAATACATCGCACCTTAAAGTGTGACACTTCACTGCTCATTCACAACAACAGCTGCTGTATGAGGAGCTACATCACAGAACACAACAGAGCTCTCATTACCTACAGCAACATAACACACAGATGATTGAAGCTCAAGTGGCTCTAATAGAAACACTCAGGAAACACAGGAGCACATGCAAGCATTCACACAAAGGCACTCAGGTCCTGGGAAGGTCATTGTTAGAGGGTCTGACATAATGCACATACAGGGTCACTTTAAGTTCTCACATTCATTATAGAAATCCCATTCAGACTCAAGAAGTTTTCTCTTGCTTTATAATGTAAAATCTAGCTGAGCTGAGGGCCGATGCCTGGCAGCAGAACACTTTCAGATTTCACTTGATGCTTCAGCAAAGGACACTACAGCGACGGATTGTGCATTTTGTTGCTGTATGTTCTTTTTTTGTAAATCTTGACATTTAGCTCCTGTTGTTCAGTGGAGCATATCATCGTCTATGTTGTGTTTATTCTTCTCTTGAAATGCTTTTACTTGTCAATTTAGATTTCTTCACCTCCAGTGCATGTCTATAATCTTCTATCCATCTATCCATTTTCATATGCTTATCCGGGGCCGGGTCGTGGGGGCAGCAGGCTAAGCAGGGCATTCCAGCCAACCCTCTCCCCAGCCATAACGTTCAGCTCCTCCTCGGGGACCCCGAGGTGTTCCCAGGCCAGGAGAGAGATATAATCCCTCCACCGTGTTCTGGGTCTTACCTGGGGCCTCCTATTGACTGAATTGTTCATATATGCAAATCTATCATGAACTAATCTTGCGATCTCTGATTCAAAACTCACCCGGAGTGATCTATGAGATGAAACAATCACTACACCTGATAAACAACTGGCTGAATCACTGGTTGACCCAAAACAGAGAAGAAACCTACACTGTGTCCAAACTCCACACTACACACAAGTCAAAGTTTGACACTGTGGGTCCAAACTCTAACTCCAAATCCCCCAACCCCTCTCTGATACAACAGGAAGTTGGTTAGCTGTGTGCTACAACTTTTTAAAGTTTATATTTATTAACTTTTTGTCAAATTGGCACATTTAAAATTAGCTACGAGTGTTGTTTTTTGGAACCACAAGTGATATTTGGATGAGATCTATCTGCTAATATTGGGGCTAGCTATTTATTAGGTTAGCAATGTGCTAAGATATTAACTGGGATGCAAATTTTGGCTCACTAAAAACAGGCTTAAAACCAAATGCACTTGCCAGAAAAAAACTACTACATGCTGAGCGAAGACATATTTAGATGAGAAAAATATTTCAATGAACTGTCATGAAGTGAAAACAAAATGTGAAAACAAAATGTGAAAACAAAATGTGAAGACAAAATACACCCAAAATACAAATTTACAGCTTTTTAAATGTGCACACTGACACACATTGCTAAACCTCTTTCCTGGTAGGTAGCCACCCCCTAAAACACACAACTCAACTATTGAGAAAAATTGGAACCATAATTTCCAAAAGCATGCGGTATTAAATAACTAAAAAGTAATAGCTAGCGCCTGAGACCACAAACTCATAAAGAAAATGTTTACTGACGTAATAAATCAAGTGAGAAGTAGAATCATTTTCTCATTTTCACTTCTGTAAAATCTGACTTCTTCAGGCAGCCAGTGGTTGCCCCCTTCTGGCCAGTAGAAAGAATGCCGGTTTAAGACACTTTCGGCTTCACGTTTCAGATTTGAAAGTTATGTCCACTTCTTTTAGACATTAGATTTACGTAGGAAGTTTGTGACGTACAGAATACTTGCAGGGCTAACCCTGGAACTTTAACAGCCATGGAGCTAATGGCTTACACTTTAGCAACACTTTTTGGCAGTTAGTATATGATATGTTTATGTACTTCAATGCTTTAATAGCAAACATGATTGGAGACTGCAGGATTTGATGCTAATTTCAGTTACCATTACATTGTCTAAAATCAGCCACAGGTGTTTAAACATATAGTAGGTGTTTGAGTCTAAAGAGTCAGAATCACACCTGACTCATTATTACCTTTTAGAAAACCTTAATGAACAGAAGGGTTTTTGTTTCTTTTATGAAATGATATCATATTTCATCGCTGTGTGAAGTAAAAAAATTCCTCTCTCCTCTCCCTCCACAGGGAGTCCAGGGTCAGCTACAGAGCATCATCCTGCAGCAAGAAGAGATTCGATATCTTGCTCCAGGACACTTCAGCAGGAGGGATGCTTGCCAATACCGGGGCTTGAACCTAAGTCCTTAATTATGTTCTACCCTCAAACACTCATGCGCGCTCAGTCTCTCTCCCTCTACCCTGTCCTTCTCTGTAGTCGTTCAGGCACTTGGCACTCTCACGCAGATGCAGCCCCAGTAAATGTACTGTTCAGGTCCCAGATCAGCAGCGTTACACAGAGCCAAAAGCAAGAAGGTCTGAGGTGACTGTGGAGTGATCATGTAAAAGCAAAATGCTGGAAAAAAGACAGAAAATAGATGGAAAAGATGGAGAGTATTATTGTTCAACTCTTAACCTTTCCACCAAGCATCTCATTTACTTCCTCACACTCTCTTTTTCTTGGTCTCTTTTTCACTTATTTTTCCTGTTTCTCCGCCTTCTGCCTTTCTTCTCTTCCTCTCTTGTTTTGAAGTGAAATGAGTGTTTTTTGATGGGGAGCTGAATAGAAGAGGTGGAGGAGGGGGAAGGAGGGAGGAGGAGAAGCAGGAGAAGGAGAAGGAGGAGAAGGAGGAGGAGGAGAGGGGGATTGTGGGAAGACGGCAGGTCCTATATATAGCGGTGAGCGTGGGTAGGTACCGTATTGACAGGAAAGACACACAATTTCTATCCAAAGCAAGAGAGAGAGGGATAATGAGCCTAAAGGAGAGAGAGAAGGGTGGAGAGAGATTTTTTTGTGTGTGAGAGAGAAACAGCGAGAACATCAATATATTGTCAGTAAAACAAGTCAGTAGAAGTCAAATATTAAAGCTATTAGCCTGTCTCCCATTAGAACAACTGAACTGTCACACATCCTTGAAGTCCAAACACACAAATATACATACAGTCATTTTCCATGGTTTTCTTGATAATGATTTTGGTAATTATGAAGAAAACCATGGAAATGTCTATATATCAGCTCTACGTTTGAATTCTTATGAACTATATTGTTGTTATCATATGTGTCCAAACAAATGTACCTTTAGTTGTACCAGGCATTCAAATGAACAAAAAATTGAAGAAAAAGGGTGGTCTAATAATTTTTTTCCATGACTGTGATTAACATGCACTGACAAATCTGTATTTTGTATAGCCTGACAGACAGATACTGGACTTGTGAGGCCGATACCGGTATTAATATTTAGATATCAGCTTTAAAAAACAATAGCACTAACACAAACTTTTCTAATGATGGGCTATGGTTCAAAAAATGCAAGCAGTGCAGGCATAAAGAAATGAAAACTACACAATAAGAGGTGATCATTTCTCTCCACTCAGCTGAAGAAGTGCTGGTTACATCCCAGTAGTTTCTCAGTGTGCACCACACAGTGTGAGAGCAGAGCTGAAAGGCTGTGAGTCTGCTGGGATCCACTCTTTACATCTTATTTTCCTCATTGTTTACAGTGGAAAGAAAATGTTGCTCCCAACAGCAGTCAGAGCTAAGTTTGTTTTCTCTCTCTCAGAACATAAAGAAGTGATGGATATTTACACTTTGTTTAACCACCAGCAGCTTTCTTACTATTAAACTTTAGATATTTATGAGAGTATTCCATAAATAGCCATTCAAATAACTACTCTATGGCGTAGTTTTTGTTATTTGTGGCACAGTGTGCCATTCTCTTGCTTTATCCAAATTGCCTCAGTCAGCAGGGATTCACAGGAAATGATGTCATCAACTGAGACTGTTTACACTGTTCCCTCTCCCACAGCTGAATCAGTATTATTCAGAACATGACTGTTCTGACTGAACATGACTTTGACTGTTTGCCCTTTGGAACTATACACAAACAAACAGATCTTCCATCATGATAAAATACACATGATGCCACTGCCAACAGATCAGTGGTGGAAAAAGTATTCAGATACTTTACTTAGGTAAAAGTACTAATAAAACACTGCAGAAACACTCCTCCACAATACTCATTCTGCAGAATGGCCCAACACAGTTTGTTTAATATAATCCAAATATATTATTGGATTATTATTATTGATGCATTTATGTAAGCATCGTATAAATGCTGTCAAGGTAGGGCTCATTTTGACTACTTAATATACTGTTATTAGGTTTAATTATAAAAATGTCCCATCACTTTAAATTAATTGTGTTTTTTATGTTCAATTTCAAGCTGTAAAGTAAATAAAGCTGTCGGTTAAATGTAATGAAGTAGAAGTATAAAGTTACATAAAATGGAAATACTTAAGTAAAGTACAAGTACCTCTAAATTGTACTTAAGTACAGTACTTGAGTAAATGTACTTAGTTACATTTCACCGCTGGTTGTATTATATATAAATAACAAAGGACTGAAAACAGAACCTTGTGGCACCCCCTCAGTAATTACAACAGCAGGGTTTTAGTTCATAAACATGCATATTTATTTTAAATTCATTATATTTTTCATGTTCAATCTCAACCTGAAAAGTAATGCTGGCAGATAAATGTATAAAGTATAAAGTATAAAGTTACATAATGTGGAAAGTAAATGTACTTGGTTACATCCCACCACTGCAACAGATACGCCAGTTTTTCTAATTTCATCTTTCTGGTAACATATCTGCTCAGGGAGAGTTTGTTATCCACTGAATTCTGGGAGCTGTAGTCCCTCTCTAGTTTTCTGTCATCATCATGAACAGATTCAACTATATTGACTTTTGCATTAGCTTTTGCTGCCTAGTTAAAAGACAAAGTGCAGGCAAATGCTCCTCATCTTCTCATACACTCTTCTCTTCCCTCCATTATTCCTCTCCTCCTCTCTGTGAAGTGTTAATCCTCCCCTCCATCCCTCTATCCCTCCAACAGGGTTGGACAAATTCACAGCACTACTTTCCTCTCCTTTGATGCTTCATCATCTCTTTCTCCTTTCTCTCTCTGTCACCATACCTCATCTCTCTCTGATTATTCCTACTCTCTCCACTTCCTCTTTTACTTCTTCATTTACTTCATCCCTGCTTGTCTCTCAGTCCAGTTCCATTCCATGACACTTTATTTATATGGCAATAGTAAATACAAGTAATGTAGTGTATTCTGAGTGATATGAATGTGAAAACAGCATGAGTAAAATCAATAAAATCAACATTCACAATGAGAAACGTAAAAGAAAAAGAAAAGCTATAAAAGTAAAGTGAACAAAGTGAAGAGATAAATGTCAAGGTAACAATAAAGCAAAGAACAATAACCGTTTTTATGGTTTTTATGTATGTGTGTGTGCGTGTGTGTGTGTGTGTGTGTGTTTGTTTCTCTCCCTCTGCCAGTTCAAAAGTTATTGTTGTTGTGTTCTCAGAGGAGAGAGGAAAAGGGGGAACAGCTCTTAACTTCCTGGGCTTTAATTGCATTCACAGAGTCTCTTCTCCTCCACTCGAGTGGAGCTCTGAAACAGAGCCAGTGTAGAAGTTTGGCTCACATGAAAAAATATTGGACAAAGTTTCACTGTGAGGAGTTTAAATTTCTCACCTTTGGGCTCAGGTTCACTGTGTTTTTGTCATCTGCAAGAAAATCTGAAGTAACCAGGAGAGCTGTTTTGGTTAAAGTGAAACCAAATGCAGAATTTCCTCTTTTCCTGTATTTCATTTTCTACTGCTGGCTTCACGGTGGTGCAGTGGTTAGCACTTTCGGGTCACAGCAAGAGGGTCGCAGGTTTGAATTCTTGCAGCTCTTTTGTGTGGAGTTTGAATGTTCTTCCCTTGTCAGTGTGGGTTCTATCAGGGTTCTCTGGCTTCCCCCCACTGTCCAAAATCATGCAGCTTAGGTTTAATTGGTGACTCTAAATTGCCCGTAGGACTGAATGAGAGAATGAATGGTTGCCCGTCTCTATGTGTCAGCCATGAGATAGTCTGGAGACATGTCCAGGGATGAATGGATGGATGGATGGATGGATGGATTGACAGATAATGGATGGATTGATGGATGGATGGATGGATGGATGGATGGATGGATGGATGGATGGATGAATATATTTTGTAGATAGTACCCCCCCCCCCCCCGAACACACACACACACACACACACACTTGTGCCGCCATGTGAAACTTCATCTTCCAAAACAAAACAAAAACAGTTTTGCAGTACAGCATTTTTTTAATTCTAGGTTGCGTGAAAACAAAACGTATTGCATTAAATTATGTTGTATTTGACGGCTCTCCTTTCCCAATCAGTGGTCTGCAGTATTTTAATTCCAGTATTTGCTCAGCTCCATAGAAACCTTAACCAACAAGGTGGTACCAAAACTAAAACGAAATACTATCCACAAGTTTTGCCAATGGAGAACCAAAGACAGAAAACTAAAATTAACTCAACATCATAATCATCATCATCATGGGACATAATCACAGTATGTTCTTCTGTTGGATCCTTTTATTGACAGCCAAACAGAGAAACATATATAGTTCATAAATTGACCACGGCGTGATTTCTAATTAACTGTAGTTTGACCCTTTAAAACTGCCGGGTTTGTGCAGGATGTCAAGTCTTTCACTAAACAATCTTTGTTCTACTGTGTTTTAACTCAACCTTCTACTGTTGGCTTTGCTTGCTTGAAACCTTGACTGCAATGGTAGACCAAAAAAAGTACCATTACCAGGCAATACCTACAATTTTTGCTCATGGAAAACCAAACATGCAGGTTGTGTTGAGTTGGTTTGGGCTGTGCTACACAATGAAGTGGAAATAAGGCATGTGATGCATTCCCCCCAGCCTCAGCACATGTAATTAAAGAACACATTTTTATAGAAATGGAATAAGAATCGGTCCAGCCAGGTGTGCAAAATGCTGATTTTCCAGATCAAGCTTTATCCAGTTAGATCAGCTCCATTCCTCCTTCATTTGGGTTAGTGAGCGACCTGCTGTGCTGTGTTTCTTTCAATGTATGCACAATCAATGCATTCCTCCCATGGGGACTGTCACACTTATTAACTAATCAATAACACTGTTCCCATTAAAGTTATTTCACAATCGATACTGTATTCAGATTACAGCTATGAGCTAATCCATACCATTAATATTCCAATCAACCCGTGTATGATCACTGGAGATGGGAACCGTCTCGGAGCAGTGTTGCATTAACAGCAGCATCGATGGATAAATAAAGGTGTATATCACTGTGTGCACAGCAAACTACCAAGACCTGACTGGGGACAGCTGGGTTTTTTGGGGAGCCTGTTTGCTTTAGCTCTGGGGGGCGGGACATGTTGCTACAGCAGTCCAGAACCACCACCAGCACAGAGCTTCACAGTGATGTGTAGAAAAAGGATTTCTTGCTGATTTCTATTCAGCTCCTAAAGACTTTTTATATGGACCCAGTTCTGCCTGCTACAGCTGCACCACGCCATGCTCAATGGCCAAAGTGTAAGGGCCCCTCATGGACTTCAACTGCAAAATGTCTCTCAAAGAGACACATAGCAAACAGGAGACTCAAAATGACCACAAAGAAACATAGCATGACTACAAAAAGAACAAAAACACTACAAAGAGCCCCAAAAATACAAAGAGATGCACAACAGCTGCAAATATGTTAACAACAACTATGAAAAAGTGCAAAACAATCACAAAGAAACTACAAAATGACTGAAAATGACCACAAAAAGAGGACATGAGCGACAAAGAGACCATGAAAAGACATATATGAATGGTAAGACCCATCTACAAAAATTGGAGTGCTACAAAGAGATACAAAATAAGTTCAAATGAGGCTAAACAACTATAAAGGGTTTTTTCCTATGTAGGAGACGTTGCCCAGGGGCCTTTTTCTCATAATCCCTCCCCGCAAACTAGGGTATGTATTCATCAAAGTTATGAGAATCACACTTAAAAATGCCCTAAAGACCTAAGAGTAGAACATTTCTTCCATAAAAGAGAAGAATAAGACACTCATACCTAGTAACCTTTTTGAGCAGCTCTCAGTGATGAATGCATGTGTGTTCAGAGCCCACTGTCTATTCACTAAGTCCTTGTGTTTCTCACAGATACTATATTCAGTTTGATTTGTGTAAAATCAATCAAATCTCAAAAGGCAATTATGATTAGAAATAACAAATGAGCAAATAGGTTCCTGCCAAAATATTTACAAATTGGACAAACTGGTAATTACAAAAACATAAAATAAGGGAAATTAAGCAACACACTGATAAATGCAGACAAAAAAGCTGCATGGAAAGAGATTAAAAACAAAATTAAAGCTTGATCTGTGTTTTTATTTATCTATCATTATTTAGATTTAGTTCTTTTTTATGATTTATGGCATTGTAACTGTGTTATACCACACAAAAACACTTTTGAGTTCTAGCTGAGCTCTGATTGGCTGAAAGGCTGCATCAATAGAGGTACAGGACTTTTATATTGTAGTGAAAAACATGGTCACAATGAGCAGAATGTGAAAGGAGCAAAACAGAAAAATGATAAAAGATGACGTCTTAAATGGCATGCTGTCCAATGGAAAACCATTCTATCAGGTCTAATCTGCCTCAGTATGTCACAGAAATGCTATTGTCTGTCAAATTTGAATGTACTTAACCACCCAGGGGGCTACATGATGGTGTAGAGGTTAGCACTCCTGCCTCCTGCAGCTCTTCTGTGTGCAGTTTGCATGTTCTCCCCGTGTCAGCGTGGGTTCTCTCAGGGTTCTCCGGCTTCCTCCCACAGTCCAAAGACATGCAGCTTAGGTTTAATTGGTGACTCTAAATTGCCCATAGGAGTGAATGAGAGCGTGAATTTTTGTCTGTGTCAGCCCTGCGATAGTCTGGAGACCTGTCCAGGGATGGATGGATGGATGGATGGATGGATGGATGGATGGATGGATGGATGGATTAACTACCCAGCTCACCAACACACTAAAGCTCTAAATGCTAAAGCTAAAGACGGCGACATTTACTCGACACAAGTGCATGATATTGAGCTTTTTTGTACCCATCTATCACCCTCCTTCCTGCACAAAAACTCCCTAAGCTGCTGCAGTAAAAACTAATAGCTGCTTGTTAAGACCCTCCTGATAACTGCAGTTACGCCGACTGTGTTCACACGCCAGCAGGAAGAATGGGAATTCAAAAGACAACGTGTCTAACTGTGGGACAAGGATGGAGACATCCGTTAACCCTCAGCTGGCTTCCTTTGTGTTCTCATCCCAGTTAAACAACAACATGTTCTTATTTTCCTGCTGCAGCCTGTTTGGCAGACAGTGTCCTCAGTCTGAGTAGAGTGTAATAGAGGTTAAGAAAAGCTCCACCCTCGAGCAAGCGTCTGCGCTCTTAAAGCAACGTCCCCGCCAGCAACACACACACACAGCGACGCTACCCTTCCGGTGCAGTGTGTTCTTTATGGAAACACACTACCAAACCAGGAGAGGTAGGGTAATACACCTCTTCAGCTGAGCACACGTGCAGGAAGCAACAGTGCCTCAGACATGCTCCACTTGGAAAGCAGAACAAAACACACTCCGACACACACACACACACACACACACTGACACACCAAAACAACAAAGTAGGTCTAGGCCACGGCAGGTCAGCGCAACAAAGCAAAGCTAATGGATGCAGACAATAGGTGTGTGCGTGTGTATGGGAATGTTTTTGTGTATTTCTATGTGTGTGCGCCATATGTAGACAGACTGAGTGTGTGTGTTTGCATCGCTTAGAGCCATGTGTGACCCTGACCTCAACCACTTGCATGACCTCAGCATGTGCATAGCTTCAGTGGCCTGATGGTGCAATCACGTGTATGTGCAAAGAACACAAGAGCGCAGAAGCAGCAGGACTTAAAATTAAAGTTAGTAAGATGTAAAGTGATGGAACTCTTAAAGAAAAGCCATCAGACAACATTTTCTGTCTGAGCTACTGTTATTTTTGTTAGACTTGGAGTTACATTCACAGATTGGTGTGAGTAATATAGAAGCTTTGAGAAGTGAGGCATTGAGTTTTTTTAATTATTTAGCATTGTAAGCATTTTGAAGCCCAATATTATTATTATTATTATTATTATTATTATTATTATTATTATTATTATTTATTAATTAATACAAATTATGGTGATAATAGTATTAATAATAATAATAATGATTATTATTGTTATTATTATTAATGAATACAAATGGTGGTGATGATAATAGTAATAATACAATAATAATCAGTATTATTATTATTATTATTATTTTGATAAAAATGATCAGAGTAATACTACTAATAAGACTATTTTTAATAATAAAATGTGAATAAGAATGCAGATTAGTATTACTAATATTAATACTAACACTAATTAGTACTACTAATAGTAATAAGAATCAGAAAAATAATCATACATTATTATTATTATTATTATTATTATTATTATTATTATTATTATTAGTAGTAGTAGTAGTAGTAGGTTGCACAGAGGCTCCTTCAACCCTTCCAGAGCCACCATTTTTGTTTCTTTTAGGGGGAGGTAGCAGGTCAACAGTGGTGGTGCACACCATCTGCAAGCTGAGAAGCTGAACATTCATTTGAGCATGCAGCTCAGGGATGTGTGTCACACTGTCATTAATCTGTAATATAAATTACATTTTGGTTAGGCACCTATTCAAATGTTGAAAGTTTAAAAAAAACTCTCAATTATTTCCCTGAAAGTGCCCCTGAACAAAATGCTCAAATGAGTAAACATTATTTGAAGTCCGTCACAAGCAGCAGATGCCAGTCTACACTACACAAAACATTCATACTTCTGATGTAGACACAAAGTAAGCAGACTAAATCAGTTAGTCAGAGCACTTCTTGTTGCTGAGCTACATAGCCTCCTCTTGCCTTTACAGCTCAGGAGAGTTTGTGTAGCAGAACATGTCCAGCTGCTGTCCAAGGTGCTGATCCTGGGACGGCAGTTGATGCAGGAGCTGTCCATGGTACTCTAATTTGTCAGTGCACCCATAGGCAGGATTCCTGCTTTCTCCACTACAAGTAAAAGTCCTGCATTCAAAACTTACCTAACTAAAAGAACAAAAGTAGCAAAAGATTGTTTTATATATTCTAAACATATTACTTGATTATTTTTATTATTGTTGCATTTATGTGAGCACTTGAATTTTGTAAAGCCAGGGCTCATTTTAACTACTTAATATATTGTTATGAGGTTTAATTAAAAATGTCCAATCACTTCAAATCAATCATGTTTTTTATGTTAAATAAAAAAAATTACTCGTTATGGAGAATGGCCCAACACAGATGGTTTAATATAATCCAAATATATTATTGGATTATCGTTGTTGATGCATTTATGTAAGCATCATTTACATGCTGTCAAGGTAGGTCTCATTTTAACCACTTAATATACTGTTATGAGGTTTAATTAAAAAAATGTCCGATCACTTTAAATTAATCGTGTTTTTTTATGTTCGAGCTGTTAAGTAACTAAAGCTGTTGGTTAAATGTAATGAAGTAGAAGTATAAAGTTACATAAAATGGAAATACTTTAGTAAAGTACAAGTACCTCAAAATGGTACTTAAGTACAGTACTTGAGTTAATGTACTTAGTTACATTTCACCACTGGTCGTACTATATATAAATAACAAAGGACCGAAAACAGAACCTTGTGGCATCCTGTCAGTAATTACAACAGTAGAGTTTTAATTTATAAACATGCGTATTTGTTTATATTCATCATATTTTTCATGTTCAATCTCGACCTGAAAAGTAATGCTGGCAGCTAAATGTAGTTCAGTAGAAGTATAAAGTTACATAATGTGGAAAGTAAATGTACTTAGTTACATCCCACCACTGCAACAGATACACCAGTTTTTCTAATTTCATCTTTCTGGTAACATATCTGCCCACTGAATTCTGGGAGCTGTAGTCCCTCTCTAGTTTTCTGTCATCATCATAAACAGATTAAACTGTTTAAACTTAATTTTTAAATTCAGATTCAACTTAAATTAAATATATTACTGGATTATTATTATTGATGTATTTATGTGAGCACGTTAATTTTGTAAAGCCAGGGCTCATTTTAACTACTTAATACACTGTTATTATTATACACTGAGTGTTTTTCATGTTAAATCTCAACCTGAAAAGTAACTAAAGCTGTCAGCTAAATGTAGTGGAGTAGAAGTATAAAGTTACATAAAATGGAAAACTCAAGTACAATTTTGAGGTACTTGTACTTTACTTAAGTACAGTACTTGAGTAAATGTACTTAGGTACATTCCATTTCTGCCCATAGTGCAATACAGTAGTGTATTTTCATTAGAAAATGCATGAAGCTCACATTTAGCAGTAAAATTACACCAAAGTAACACCACAGTGACTTGAGTAGGATTCATTGTGCGCAGTCTCTCCTCCTGCATATGGAGCAATCCGAACCTTGAATAGCTGTTTTTACTGCCCCCAGATGCTGCAAAATCCCATCTTAAGAGAGACATCAGAGATGAGTGTTACGTATGTAATGTGCATAATTAGACGCTATCGAGGCTAAACAGACTGTCGTAAAGCTGTAGATCATCTGGTGGGTTGTTCAACATGACAGAAAGACAGAGAGAGAGAGAGAGAGAGAGAGAGAGAGAGAGAGAGAGAGAGAGGCAGGTAAAAGGAAAGCAAAGAGGACAGAAATAGAGGAACACAAAACGGATACAAAGCTGTGAGTCATGAGAGAGAGAAAGAGGAAACATCCAGAGAGAAAGAAAGAAAGAGTCTCCAAAGGCTGTTAAAATAAAACCAGTTAAATGAGTTGATTATATAAATACGCTCAGAAAATTGAGAGGAAAATACAGAAAGAGAGGGAGAGAGGGAGGAAATGAGAGCCCAGAGGGAAGGAAAAAGCTACGGGTAGAAGAAAAGGATGAGAGGGAAATTCATTTAGAGGTTTGAAATTAAAACAGCTAAATGATCCGATTATCTAAACAAACCAAGTGATTTGAGTTGGACACCAGCAAATTCAAAGAGTTGTGGAAATAGACGAGAGGAGGAGGAGGAGGAGGAGAGCAAGACTCATTAAATTAAAAACTGCAAAATGAGCTGATGTTCCTAAACAAGCTCGGAGATTTGCGATGCTAATCACAGCAGGTGAAGTCTGCACGCCACTACAATCATCTGAAAATCATCTGTGATGCTGAAAACAAACTTTAGTGGCTTGGAATATGTCCATGTACTCAGGATCTCTCTCTCACACACTTTAACCCTTTGATGCACAACATGGGTCTAAAGTGACCCAAGTTTTTATATTCTATATATAATACATTATTTTCATCATTTAGCATTCCAGGTTTTCCTCAATCAACTTGTTTTTGATCATCATACATCCTAATTTTTGTTTTCATTTCTTACTTTTTGAATAAAAACCCTTTTTGTATCACTATGCTTCTAATGCACAACATGGGTCAAACATTTCATTATGGGGTATTGTGTGTATAATTTTAAGGAAAAATCAATTCTTGATTAAGGCTGTAACATAACAAATTAGTGTTTGGCCTCTCTTACTGATAAAGTAACTATTTGAAACAAATCACTATTATTATAGTATTAGGTCCTTTAATTTTAAATCAAATTTGGATGAATGAGTCATTTTTTACCCATGTAGTGCATTAGAAGGGGTGTCCATATATTGTGCATCAAAGGGTTAGCTACCTCTGTGGTTCTACACTGGTTCATAGGCATGCCTTTGAGCAAGACTCAAGGCTGCCAATCCAAGCAGAGCACTGGACTAAAACTCCCATAATGCCCTGCAAATTCAAACACACCACGGGGGTTGCAGGCTTTATATCAAAGGAACCATGAATCACTTCCCAAAAAAACATTAAAAAACATCAGGATAATAAATTGTGTGTGACCTGACTCAGCCTCATGTCAATATAGGTATGCTTTTTCAAATACACACGCATACAAACATGAAGCTTAAGGCCATATTTAAATAGGTACACCAGGTTGCATTGGTCAGTATGTCCAGATGCATTTAAACTGAAACACACTATTATATATACATATATATATATATATACACATACACATACTATCCATTAGCAGAAGGCTGCCAGGTCAATTTGCCCGAGGAAGAAGAATAACATTAATACATTTCAATAAGTGTGGCTTTAAATGGAAAAACAACAACCTTAAAGTCTCCCTCCACACACATTTTAAAATGCTATGCTATATGATTCATATTTAGTTCATCATTGTTTTCCTGCTTAAAATGTAAAAACAACCCAATGGTAACCTAAAAGAATTAAGCCAAGTGCCTTAAACATGTATTCTTTCAAATGATCAGCAGGGGGCGACTCCACTTGTTGCAAAATAAGAAAAAATGAGAAAACTACGTCTCACTTGATTCATTAGCTCAGTGAACATTTTCCTAATGAGTTTATGGTCTCAATCACTGGTTTAAAGTCTTCCTCAACAAAGCATGTTGTTCATTTAGTAAATTATGAACCCATTTAAGAGTAAAGTTGGCAATAAAGCAGGGTATGCTTTAGTGCGCAGACCTGCCATTCCTTTGGCATAGTAGGATAAAATGTGTTCACTAAAGTTTAAAGCTTTGGATTTAGCATCTAGCTGGTTTATAGTCACTTTTAGGCCGGACAAACATGTCGGCCTGGTCACAAACTTTCTCCAAATACAAACAGTACCGTAAAATGTGTCTCTTAAAAAATTTGAGACAATAAAATATGCAGCACAGTAACAGAATATTTATTTTGTTGGAAATCAGTCTGAATGGGAGAGTGACCAGACGCATCCAGAGCAAATAAAACACGAGCTCAGCAGAATCGACTAGATTCTTGCCTAATAAAATCAGTGGTGGAAAAAGTATCCAGATCTCTTACTTAGGTAAAAGTACTAATACCACACTGTGAAATTACTCCACTACAATAAACTACAAGTCCTGCATTCTAAACTTACTGAAGTAAAAAGTACTCATTATGCAGAACGGACCCACTCAGATTGTTTTATATTTTCTAAATATATGATAACATTCATGCTTTCATGTTAGCACTGCCCTAATATTGTAAAGACAGAGCTCATGTAATTACTTAATATATTGTTATAAAGAAAAAAAAGGCTAATCACTTCAAATTGATCATATATTTTATTTTAAATCTCAACCTGTAAAGTAATTAAAACTGTCAGCTATGTATAGTGGAGTAAAAAGTAAAATAGTTGCCTAAAAGTGTAGTGGAGTAGAAGTAAAAAGTTACATAAAATGGAAATACTCCAAAAGTATATCAAAATTGTACTTAAGTACAGTACTTGAGTAAATTAACTTGGTTACATTCCACCACTGGTAAGGACTAATGTCACAACAAGGATTACTTTTAGGGGAGAGTGAGACACAACTGACTACTACTGACTACTACATACATATGTCAACAAAAACGTTGATCAACTTTCTTCATGACATTCAACAAACACCTAAAAGTACACTGAAAAAAAGGTGTGTCTGAAAAACAAATTAAAAACACTAAATCTGAGAGAAATGATCTTGCTGCATGAACAGATAATTTCACTTGACAAGATTTCTTAAATTAAGATGATTAAATCTAGAAATAAGCATGTTGAACGCCTAAAATAAGAAATTAACTCTTTAAACAAGATAAATTAAAGCTGCAAGCAGCGATGAACTGGCCCGAGCAGAGTGCACTGCAAATTATTTGTTTCTTACCAAGATAAAAAAAAACTTTAGATTTAAAAGTGTTAGATAATTGATCTTGTTTTAAGAGGTAATTTCTTATTTTAAGCGTTCAACATGCTGATTTCTAGATTTAACAATCTTAATTCAAGAAATCTTGTCAAGTGAAATTATCTGTCCATGCAGCAAGATCATTTCCCTCAGATTAAGTGTTTTTATTTTGTTTTTAGACACACCTTTTCTTCAGTGTAGGACAAAATGTCTGTCCCTGTGACAATACTTGGGTCAGTTGGAACTGATTTCCTACCTTCAGACTTGTTTGTTGGTATTCAGAAAACATCTTGTTTTGCACTTGACCGACATGTTGCTGCTGCTTTCACAGTGTGTTTATGTGTGTCTACTTCTTTTAACTTGCGTCTGGCCTCTGCAACTTTTCAACTTGCTCCACTTGAAGGGGGTCCACTCTCTGCTTGCATTTTAAATCATTTTAAAAGTGAAAGAGCAGCTTGTACTCTGTCTGTGGGGGCGCTAATAATTTGATAAGGGTAAGAACATCTTGTCCACCTTTGTGGTTCTAAGTGTAGGCACGCAGATGTGTGTGCCCTCCTCTCTGGCTGTTTTTCCCTGACAGCCAAAAACACCTTTCGTGAATAAAACATCAGGTATAAAGCCTCGGTGTATAATCCAATCTGACGGCCCCATCAGCCAGGAACGTTTGGGATTCAGATGGCTGCTGATGGGGTTGTGCAGGGTGTATAAAGAGTATATGAATAGTGTCTCAGATTTTTCACTCACTAATTGACCGTTGCTTAACCCCTTCCCTAAGCTTTATTATTGCTTAGCAACAGTAATTAGGCACGGTAAACCTGGCAAACTTTCGATTTCCAAGTATTTCAGTATTTTGGATGATAAGGATGATTTATCTCCTTGAACATCAGCTGCAAACATTCGTATGCCAAGCTAACTAGCTTACTACCTACAGTAGTCACCTTAAATAGCATTATGCTACCTAGATTTTGTGGGAGTGTGTCTATGTTCCCCGGGTCCTATGTTCCCCTGTTTTTATGAGACTGGGGAACATAGGACACTTTTTCCTCGCTTTTCCCAAAAAAGGTCCTATGTTCCCCGGTCTGTTACTTCTTCCACCATCACTGCAGAATTCCCTGGCAAATAGGCCTATGAAGGCCTACTGGCTGTTTGACTGTGAAATCTGTGAAATAGCCACGGATTCGCTTAACCCAAAATCCGTGGAATAGCCACAGAATCACTCAAATTTCCGTGAAACTGACACAGATTTCGCTACAATGCAAGTTAATGACATAATGTTAATGTCATATCCCGTGGCTATTCCATGGATATTTTTTCAATTTGTAAATTATAAAACCATTTAAGAGTAAAATTGGCAATAAATCAGGGTATGCTTTAGTGTGGGTCAGAGTAGGATGGAGTACGGCAAGTCATTCTTTTGCCATAGTAGAATAAAATATGTTCGCCAAAGTTCGAAGGCTGGGATCTAGAATAATTTACCTGGTTCATGGTTTTCAAGTCATCTTCAATACATCATGGTGTTCATTTTAAAAATTATGCTCCCATTTAGAGTGAAATAGATGATAAAGCATGCTTCAGAATGCAGCTTGCTTGGGATTACCTGGCCGCCTAAAAAGTCTTGTTCAGTTGGACAAAGAGATAATCTTGAGTTGTAGTTAGCTGTCGTTTTAAATTACTGAGGCACCTTGGTCACTATGGTCAAATATGGTCACTTCTGTTTCCAGAAAAACAAAATGGTAACTGCAAAAACGCTAAATTCATGGCTTCAAAACGATGGTCCACAAACCCATGGGTGATGTCACAGTGGCTTGCCTCCACTTCTTTTATACAGTTTAAAAAGTCTAAAAACCATGAGTCTTCTTTTACTCTTAAAGGATGTTTTTCCCCACATGCAATTAACTTTATATTAGCAGCAAAGTCGTCTAGAACATCAGTAAAGTGAGATGTTTAGTGAGTGTGTTTATATGCACTCGGTTCCACACAGAAAACCTCATATTCAACTACAGTCTTGCACAGGCTAATCTGTTTACATTTGAATTTTCATATCCCAGTTATACATAAATCATCAAATATTATTACCATGCAAACAAGGCTTGAGCAGCAGGAGAAAACAGAAAATGGGACGAGGTGTAAACATGCCTTAGTATTGAAATAACTATTTTCCATCTATCTTATTCAGGTTTGTCACAATTGGGACATGAATGTTATTACGGGATGGGGTTGAGGTGTGGTGAAATGCTTTTTTTTTAATTTAGGGGTGGAAATAATCTGTCCTGACTTTGGCATGCAGTGTGCAGTCAGTGAGGTCAAAAACTGTGGACTTAAACTTTGTCCAGGTTATCTAAATAGGGCAGGCCATCTTTGTGTGTGTGTGGTTTTCCTTGACAGCTAAATACACCTTTAATGAATAAAACATAATTTGTGAAGCTTCGTGACATAATTTAATTTGAAGGTCCCGACCACTAGTTACACTGCTATTCTCTGGTGATGGACTGGTTTTTAATTGCAATGTGGACTGTGTGTAGGTGCATAAGGTTGTGATGTGTGTGTTTTTTTGCGTCACATGTCGTTTAGTAACAGTTTATGTAATGATGATGATATTGCCTACATGAAATTATGTCAAGCTTAGTGAAAGGCTTGTCATAAGACCCCTTACAGCACTGTAATTGACTATGTGTGTGTGTGTGTGTGTGTGTGTGTGCCTGTGTGTGTGTGTGCTAAAAATACATGAACTCAGTAAGACACTTTTGTCTTGTGTCACTCTCCTGGAAATAGCTTAAAGGGTGGGGTGGTGGGTTGATGTACGGAGCGCATGGATGGACGAATGAGGAGAGAGGAGATAGAGACAGAGCAAGCATATAAAACATAGAAGACATGAGAGAGAGAGAGAGAGAGAGAGAGAGAGAGAGAGAGAGAAATAAAGAAAATGAGAAACAAAAGAGAGAGAGAGAGAGAGAGAGAGAGAGAGAGAGAGAGAGAGAGAGAGAGCCCCTGGCCTGTTCTAGTTCTTCTTGTTTTGGAGTGGTTTAATGGTTGCCGCAAAACACACACACATACACTCATGCACACACATACAGACACCAGACAACTCACAGACTATGCATCTCATGGTGCATTTAAACGCTGTAGGAAATATCGCTTTTACAAATCAAGTAGACACCATCCACATGTAAAAGTGGCTTAATACAACACATTTTGTGCCCTGATATGCCTATATATATTTGTAACTGCATTACAGATATTGTTAAAGGGTCATTCATTCATTATCCTTAACCGATTATCTGCATTCAGGTCGCGGGGGGGCTGGAGCCGATCCCAGCTGACATTGGGCGAGAGGTGGGGTACACCCTGGACAGGTCGCCAGACTATCGCTGACACATAGAGACAGACAATCTTGCTCTCATTCACACCTACGGGAAATTTAGAGTCACCAATTAAACCTAAGCTGCATGTTTTTGGACTGTGGGAGGAAGCTGGAGTACCCGGTGAGAACCCATGCTGACATGGGGTGAACATGCAAACTCCACACAGAAGAGGCAAGAGTGCTTACCACTAGTGATGTACTAATGAAGCCTCATGAACCATTTTCTTTATTCTCCTGACAATGAATCAATCATTAGAAAAAAAAAACTTTTTGTGTGTGTTTTGAACCCTGAAGGCTATGAGCGAAAATAAAAAAATAATAATAATAAATAAAAAAAAACATACTAATCCGTGTATCATTAATTCTTTCCAATTTCAACTGGCAATCAAAAATCAAATAATGAAAAATTGGCTGGTTATTTTGTTATTTGTTTTTTATTATAACACAAGAAACTAAAAAAATGCTCGTTTTTTCATATTTCAATATTAGGCTTAGATCAAAAATACGAAATGGAAAAACGGGCACCAGGACTGAATTTGAATATCATGCAATTAATCTTCTTTCCATATTTATCTTTTATTTAGCCTGGTTGTGTAACACTTTATTCTGAAAACTGAAAACCGCACATCGACACAACAAATACATTTTTCAGAGCAATATAATTCTTTCACGCAGTGTGTTCATGTAAAGTTAATACTTCATCTCCTCTCTGCAAGTAAGAGTTTTATACTGAAAAAAAGGGGGAAAAGAATGACAGTAAAGTGTTTATCCTTCATTGCCAAATGAAAATTGAAAGAAGGAATGATACACGGATTCGTACATACTCTTAATGTGGCTGAACCGATCCTTGAAACCAGTGTAAGTTATATAACAACATAATAACAGTAAAAAGAAAAGCTCATATTGCTGATGGTTCTCTGTGGGGTGACAAACGACTGAAGGTCAGAGCTTTTACCCAAACTTTCATTCATCACAACATTGCTGGTTTTAAAAACTGCAAAGCAAGTATTTTCTATCATAAGATAAATGGCAGATGTGACATTTAGATGGCAGCAAATATGGAAGCTGTATCAACAACTGGCAGTAAATGCCACTCTCTCACTTCTCACACACATCCAGCAACTTTTATCTGCTCTGTGAGATGTATAAATGTATGTTTTGTGCTCACTGCTGAGCTCCTCTGCTGCTGGAATGAAACAGTAGCGGGCCTCCACTCGCTGGAGTCGACAATCGTAACAACACAGCAATTTGACTGACCTCTCTCACACCTCCACCCACTGAAAGTTAACTTCTCCTGCATTCCTCACAGAGATGAGAGGCCGAGTATTGGACAGAGCAATAGTGAGCTCCATAAAGACTCCCAGATTTGTAGCTTGGACCTGTGTGTGTTTGTGTGTGTGTGTGTGTGTGTGTGTGTGTGTGTTTGATGTGATGGGACAGGGTTTATGAACCCATAAAGTCTTCGGGGATAAAAGTCTTGCACGATGCTACGAGGTTAAACGGCAAATAGAAAGAAAGAAAGAGAGAGAGAGAGAGAGAGAGAGAGAGAGAGAGAGAGAGAGAGAGAGAGAGAGAGAGAGAGAGAGAGAGAGAGCTATGAGGTTCATTTAAAAGGCCGAGATGACAGAATGGGATGGAGTGTCTCTCCTCTCTCTCTTTCTCTCTGTACATATTTCTACTTTGGTTAAAAGCCTGTTCCTCCATCCGCTGCCTAAAATTCCTTATGTAAGCTCCATCTACGCTGTGTGTGTCCATGTGCTTGTGTATTTTCATGCATGTGTTTCTGCTCCCTGCAATTTATTTTTCAGAGCAGGCAGTATTTTCCACTAATACCGTGTCTGTTCACACTATTACAATGAAAGAAGCATTAGAATGCGTCTCTACTTGCGTCTTGAGTGACCACTTGTGATCAGATCACACTTCCCCACTCTTTTTATGAAATAAACACAGAGTAAACACAGCTTATACAGCAGATGTAGGGACGTAAGATTACAGTAATGTGAGTAGTAAAATCATACATATTCATTATTATGGTACATTTAATGGACCTAAAAATAAAAGCTTCTGTTAGGTGTTAACAAGGTAACAGTGGTGCACAGATCGTCAGGAAATGAAAATATGGAGACTGCAGGGTAAAAGAACAGGCTTGGTTCCAGGGACCCAAACACTGGTCTCCTGGGTCAAAGTCTGAGGCAAGGTTATCGAAAACTAACGAAATAACGAGAACTAGAATTGAAATTACATCTTCGTTAACTGAAATAAAAATAAAAACTGAAACTGTATTGTGTGGTTTAAACAAACTTAAACTAAGAAAATTTATAGTGAAAATGTCCTTCGTCAACTTTTTTTTATTCGTAAACCTTTTTGGTTGATATAAAATCTATTTCATCTATCTGGTTTTATGAATTAATAAACTTATTGGGGCTGAGATGGATCAGACAAAGGAAATAATGGGAACATTTATTGTGACTTTTTTAAATCTTGCGCCCAACAAATACCCCATTACAAAAAAACTAAAACTAAACTAAAACAAAGCATTTTCCAAAAAATCTAAACGAATTAAAACTAGCAAACTCACACTAAGAGCCAATTAAAACTAACTGAACTTGAAAACAAAAATGCACATTGAAATTAAAACTAAAACTAATGAAAAATCCAAAACTATTATAGCCTTGGTCTGAGGTTTGTTTGCCCCATCTACCGCCTCACCCGCCCTAAACGGACCTTTCACTCTTTATATTAAACCTGTTACTCTAAATAAAGAGGAAAGCCTCATACAGATGTGGATGGCCCTGACAAAATTGAGACTGACCTGTCCAGCATCGTCTCATAGCCCGATTATGAAGTATGAACAGACAATACCAGAGTTAAATATAAGGCACCAACTTTTTGAAAAACATTACGTTCTGGGTTCATTGTCATGGGGACTTTTTTTTATTTAATTTGGAAGAATCAAAGGCTCTTTTGAAACATTATAGCTCATTAAAAAGCTTCCCCCAGTATAGAACACTAAAAAAATCCTCTACTTTTTTGTGTGTTTGATCATCCTGAACAAAGTAGCTTGAATTAGGTTTTTAAAGTGTGTTTTGTTGGAGAAACTCTCTCTCCCAGGGGCCTCTTTGCTTTTCTACTACTTCCAGCATGGAAGAACTTAAACCACTTCAAACTAAACTTCCAGTGTTCCAGACTACAAACATGGCTCTGTGCAAAACTAAGAAAGAAAGAAAAAAGAAGAAGAAATTAAACAAAGAGAAGGAGAATCAACATAACGTAATCATAGCAAAGGCTTCCAGTTCATTTCATTTAACACTACTGCCCATTCCACCAAGCTGCGTGGTCCTAATATGTGATGGGTTAGAATTTACTATCAAGTCACCAGCTTCTGATTCACTTCATGTTGCTGAAACACAAAACCAGCAAACAACATTATGAGCATAAAAACAACAACAGCCCCAACAGCCAGCATTCAGCTCTTCATTAATATTCAGGATGCAGGTGGAGGACAGCAGCCTGACACTGTGGGGGTGTAACACACACACACACACACACACACACACATAACCACCGTCTCTCTCTCTCCTTGAACCCTTGTTCCAAGTTCTTTGTTCATCAAAACACCAGGGCTGCAACTTATTGTGCTTCATACTATGATGACCTACTGACACTCTCAATTCAATTCAATTCAATTCAATTTAATTGGCTTTATTGGCATGACGTAACACTGTACATATTGCCAAAGCAAGCGTCAGAAGTTTTTAAAAAAACTCTCTCCCTCTCTCTCTTTCTCTCTCTCTCTCTCAAATGTGAAAATTCAACTTTTTTCAAATCTTCCTTTCCTGTCCCTAATTGTAACTAAAATGTCCAGTCAAATCAATCAAATCGATTGATTACCCCCGAGGGTAAATTCAGTTAGTCTGGTAGAATCTCTGTTAGAATGAGACAGCCTGATGGCTGTAGGAGAGAAGGATCTTTTGTATCTCTCCGTCCTGCAACGGAGCTGTCCACTGCTGTTTTTTTGAGAGGGGTCTGGCTGCAGGACCCTTTGTTGCAGACCTGCACTTTAAGGACCAGAATTTTTTTTCCACCATGTTTATTTCTTGGGTCTCTATTTTATGTATACATTTTATGTGTAAATGCGTTTATGTGTAATTCATGTGTTCAATTAAAAAGACTAAAAAGTTGTATATCTTTGTTGTATATGTTTCCAGATAAGGTGAAAAAATGCCAGAAATGTCAAGATAATAACCAACGAAATATATGTGCTTCCAGTAGAATTGCTTTTATTTTGAAAGGCTTCAAATCAACTTCCGGACCCTCACTGCAGGAGACCTCACAGTGCAGGTCTGCAACGAAGGGTCCTGACAGTGCAGGTCTGCAGCCAGACTCTCTTGGTTTTTTTGGTCCATAAAGGTTTTGTGTAGCGGATGATCCGGGTATTTCAGGATGGCCTGGAACATGTTGACAGGTCATCTCTCCCCAGCAGACTGCAGCATAAAACAACACACTACCACCACAGAATCTGCCCCTTTTTGTAGAGAGCGTCTGTGTTTAGGGACCAGTCCAACTTATTACCCAGGTATACACCTAGATACTTAGAACTTGGCACCACCTCCATGTCCACCCCACAGGTATTCACTGTTCGTCGTGCATAATACCTCCAATTCCAGCAAGTCAGCCTTATCCAATCACTGTAAATAACATGTTTGTGTTACAGTTAAATACAATTCACTTCAGGGGTGTATGGGAGAGTATTAGTCAACAAAAGTAAAACTAAAGGATTTAATTTCATGACAAAATTCAGACATCTACTGACTGTGATCAGTAGTTTCCAGCCTCATAGTTATGTGTTAGAAGCAGTGGTGGAAGAAGTATTCAGATATCTTACTCAAGTAAAAGTACTAATACTACACAGTGAAATGACTCCACGACAAGTAAAAGTCCTGCATTCAAAAAACTTACTGAAGTGAGTACAAAAGTATCAGCATAACTCAACATTGTACTTGAGTAAATGTACTTTTTTCCACCACTGGTTAGAAGGGACCTGCTACACGAGCTAGTCAGCCTAGATGGTCCTTATCATGTATTCACACTGTTGGTTTCTGATATGAATACTTGAAATCCAGTCCAACATCCTGCCTGGCAGATGGATCCCTCCTCTGTTTTTCCCCTGAGGTTTCTTCTTTTTTTCCCCGATAAAAAGGGTTTTTCCCTGGCTGATGTGAGGCTCTAAGGACAGCGGATCTCCTACACTGTTAAAAAATGTCTGTAGATTTTACGGTGAAAAACTGCTAAACTATGATAGTAAAAGACCATAAAATGATAAATGGGTTAATTCAGTTTCAGTAACAATGAAACACTGTAAAGGTATATATCAGCTTTTTTTTTTTTTAGCAAAAAATATACTGTAATATATATACAAGCCATCATTTTTGCATTTATTTTTTGTAAAAATACTTTTTCTCACCGTCAAATGTACTAAATACCATATCTCCAACAAAAATATACTGTAATGTTTAATGGTAAAACAGCGTTTCTTTTGATGGAAAAACTTTAATTTTTTTGCTGTAAAATATGGAATAAAATGTCAGTCTTAAACGGGAAATCAAGAGTGCTAATATAATTTTACCGTGATATTACAAAAAGTTGCACCATATTTATTACAGCAAAATTCTGGCAACCACAGCTGCTGTTTTTTTACTGTGTACCATGTACAGTCTTTAAAGCTCTTTGAGGCAAATCTGTGATTTGTGATTCTGGGCTATATAAATGAAATGTATTTGATTTAATTGAATGTTGCAAAATGCTTTCAGTTTTAAAGATGTGGTTAATGTTGTGAACATTGAAGCTAAACTACTTGGTTTTGTTGAGGAAAGCATCACGGTTGAAATATGTACTTTTATAATTACTAAACTTTTCAGATGCATATTCAGTGCTTTTCTTAAAACTGATGTTAAAAGCTAAAAGCGTCTGAAAAGTGAAATGCCTAAAGTGCCTAAAACCTCTTTTCCTAATGCCAGTAAGGGGCGATTTCACTGATTACATAAAAGACATCTGATTGTATAGAAGTCTATGAGAAAATGATCCTACTTCACTCTTGATTTAATACCTCAGGAAACATTTTCCTAATTAGTTTATGATCTCACTTGTTAAGTCAAGTATTCTTTAATACAGCGTGATATTAATTTTGTAAATAATTATCCCATTTAAAGGCAAACACACAACAAAGCCAGGTTAGGTTTTTGTCAGTTTTTTTGTCTCACTTTGACCCTTTCACAGTATGTTTTCCTCAAAGTTAATTGTAACATTTTGGTCACATAAAATGTCTTCTATAGTGTTCAGTTGTATTGAATCACACTCTTTTCTGATATGCCGTCATGGTCATATTATAAATGCTGTTTCCACTGTCCGACTGCTATTTCTAACATTCAAGCAAAAATAAGAGTTGACAAAGTGAAAGTGTTGTGATTTTACACATGCTTTCATTTGGTTTTCCTATGATAGTGCCTTGATAAGATGTGTTATTTAACGCCAGTTGCTTCTAAAGCAAGCCCTGTCTCCCAGATGTCTTACAGGGGGACATGTGGTGTTTGGAGACCTGGTTTAGTAGTGTTTGCTTGTGTCTGCACAGTTTCCTCAGGGTGCTCTGGGAACTGATCTAACGCAGGGCAGAAACCAGAGTAGAGAAGAGTGTTGGAAAAACAACATCATAAATATTGCAACCTATTTCAGTCTCCAAGCATTAAAAAGCAATAAGTCTAAAAATGTAAAAATTTGTCAAATATTGAGGAACTGTTTCTTTAACATTAATCTCTGTCACTGGCACTCTTCTTCTCCTTCATTCCTTCACTTCCTGCTCCTCTGTCATTTCCTTCCCCTCTCCACCCCTCCTCCCTCCCTCTGGACAGCAAAAGCTCTTCTGTCTCCCTGAAGGTCTACTGTCAAATACCCGCTTACCTCGGCACTCTAGCCTGAGTGTGTGTGTGTGTGTGTGTGTGTGTGTGTGTGCATGTGTGTGTTTGTATCCCTGCAGCTCGACACCACTGCATCTCTGGGATTTCACAGTTTTACTTAACTCTGTCTTTTGGGAAACACATATTGGGATGAGAGGGCGTGCACGGTGCTTACTGTATAGGGGAATGTGTGTGTGTGTGTGTGTGTGTGTGTAAGCATTGGGAACCCTCTGAGAGGTCACAGCTCAATCGAACACAGCAGGAGTTTTAAAAGTTTTTTTAAGAAGTGTAATTGCTCATGCAGAGAGGAAGGTCATTAAAGAGTACAAGTACCATGCAAGTGTCAGCAGTACTGTGCTTTATAGATATGTATATCAAAGGATGTCTTTAACCTCAGTGATGGAGTACAAGCTTCAATAAAATAACTGGGATGATCAAAGCCACATCAGACTCCCTCATTACAGGTCAAAGATAATAGCAGTTTTTAAAAACCATTTATACAAGCACCGTCGGGAGATAACCGCCCAGCCATTACAAATAGGAAAGAATTGGAGAAAAACAAAGGTAAATAAATAAATAAATAAATAAAATAAATAAATAGGAAAATAAAAAAAGGAAAGCGGAATGTAAAAAACAAATATAATTCAAAACAAGAAATGAATAATAATGAAGATTTTTCTGAAACATTTAAAAAAAAAAAAAAAACAATACAAACAATGCCTATAATTCAACCCTATGAATAAAATCGATTAGAAAAAAAACCCCAGACAATTAAGGAAAAAAAAAGAAAAATGATTTAAAAAACAAACAAAAAACACAAACAAAATGAAACAAAATTAATTTATTTCATTGGGAAGGGAAACATTGAATCCAATTTTTTTTATTTAATTCCATTTGTATGTGATTGAAGCCAGGACTCGATTCACTTTAAAGTAGCTATTTTTGTGTGGATTGTGGACGATGTGTCTGAAAGTTGCTGGTATCTGTCATCAAGATGCAACATATTAGAAAAGCCATTACAGCTTTTCAGAAGTGGGGTAACATTTTGATTTATGAAAATGGATAGAAAGTGGAAAAAAAGAAGATAAAATCACAAAACTAATAAAATGTGCATGAAAATTAAATGTCATCACAGTTTCTACAGATTACTTTCTGCAGCTGTGCAGAGCGAGGGACCTCATATCTCATCATATCACAGGTGGTAAATAATAAAAAGCCCAAATCAGCTCAGATCAGCAAACAGATGTGTATACAGTGGTTCCTCCAGCCAGGACTGTGAAAATAATGGTGGGAAAATGTTCCATCTAGATCTGCTTCAAAACACTTGACCCTCATTACATGCAGGACCAAACACATTAATCACCTTAATTACATTGTGTGGATATTAAGATAAATGTGGGAAGCTAATATGTTAAGATATTTATTGATTGAAAATTAGATTACTTACTCACACATTTTACGGGCTAATCATGTAATGAGTCTGGCCACAATGCTGCAGTATCTGCAGTAGCGTTCTCCTCCAAGACGTGTTGTGTATCTGAGAGCCCAGACCCTCTCTGGTGCACATGGGCGGATTAACCCAGCAGGTCAGTGTGCCCAAGTGCCCAGTAAGTAGAGTGCACACTGCAAACAAGTTCATAAAGTTTCAAATTTAGGACTTATCAAGTATCAGTCTCACAGCGATTCAGCCTCAAGGGGCAACAGCCAATATATTTGACGTTAGGGTGTAGCTAACACCAGTGGCGGTTCTAGACCAATTTTATAATGGGGGCCCAGGAGGGGCCAGTGTTTAGTCAGAGGGGCAAAAAATGGCAAAGATGATATTTAAGCATTCAAAATCTTTATTTTAGCTTATTTAAAAATCAAATTTAAGTATATTTGGAAGATATAAATACATTGATTGAAACAATGACACTTACCAACAATAACAATTATTTTTGTACTTGACACAGGGGCCACAGCAGGGGCCAAGGGCTTCTTCACGGGGTCGGTGGCCCCTTTAGGCCCTTGTGTAGAACCACCACTGGCTAACACATATACAAAGCCCCCAAGAGTGACGGGCTTTGAAGCTAATCTTCATTGAGGCCAAACAGAGGAATGACTGGGTCAATCACATGATGCCAAGAGGCTCAAAAACGATAACAATAATAATAATATTTAGATATTATATACGCTACAAGGCTTTGTATCAATGAAATATTCCAACCTCACCAGGAGTTTAATGGTCCACTGCTACTCTGCTGACAGCACCACTGATTTCCTTCCTTTTCACTTTTTATGCTGCCAAACAAAACCAGTTTGTTGTTGCAGCTGTTGGACGTCAGCATTTCACTTTCTGCCTCTGAGAAATTCCTCTTCTTTTGGAATTAAAACTTACTTTAAAACATTGTTTACCTCCTTCAACCAAAAAGCTGTGAAAACGTTTAAGTCCGTGCTCCAAATGTAAAATATTCACCGAACGTGTTTGAGTTTATAACTATAAGTACTTTTATTTCATAAACCTCCGTCGCTGCATATTTCTGTAATATGTCTATATACTCCTGTTGTTATTTGTAACGGTGCAATTTGCAAATAAAGCTGACTTTAGGGGGGGAAATCCTCTTTTTAGCCGTATTGTGTCCTTCGGTGTCGTAAACTCTCGAGGCGAGCCTTCTGAATCTGGTATATATTATATAAATATTATGTATATTAGGGCGTGACATTTAAATGATACTTGTTTTGAGCCGCCACATTTATCAACAGCCGATCATTCTCACGCTGTGATTGGAGAGATACGATCGTTTGATAAATTACACGTGAACCCTGTCGTAAGACGAAAAATATGCTCAGAACTGTGCTCGTTTGAAAAATGAGGGCCTTTATGGTTTCCCTGTCCCTGCTGAACGAGACACCCAAATGTGCATTGCAAATTCAGCACCTTATTGTCTTATTTAACCATAGAATCAAACCCAGTAGGCTAGCTAGCTACTTTTAGTCCTTTTGTTGGTATATCAAAGCTGCCTGGCACAGTCACACCTCTCTGTTGTTGGCCACGGAGCAGTTTGATCGCAGCAGGATAAAACTGCCAGCGTAACAAGGCCTTTAGGGCTGTGATGCTTTTAGAAACTAGGTTGGAAGAGTTACTCATAATTTGGCCTTTGGAGCACTGAATTATGGAATGAGGTATCTCATTTAACCTGTCGCAGGAAAAACTGCAATGAAAGAAGCTATATGAGCTCACCACGGATGACGGGTTGTTTTCACTTATTTCTAACATCGCCAGGCTAACAGAGACGTTGACATGCTCGTTCAGTGCAACACCAGAGTATCATGATATTTGGTGCAAAGCTGTTTGGAGGAAAGAAAAAATGACTTACACTGAGTCAGAGTTTTGCCTGGGGGGCACAACAGAACACCAGGGCAAGTTATGTGTCTCTGTTTCATGCTAGCATTAAAAACACAACTTGCCTCCTATACAAACAAAAATAGATAGCATGCTAGCACGCTAACATTAAACGACCAGCAACCAAAAGGAACATGGATTAGCATTCCACCCATTGCCTATTCATATCTCGGAAACATTATACTGCTAAAAATAGGTCAGAGGGTGGTTTAAACACTGCTCTCTGGCCCTGGGTTGTTCAGAGCAAACAAAGATGAGAGGACAATGTGATCCTGCATGGTTGCACCATGTGTTTTAAAAAGCTCAGAGTGATGCAGAAAGGGGAAAGCTGAGAGGCAGGAGGCACAACAAGACACAAAGACAATGTATATCAGCCAATCCTTTAGATAATATTACAATATTAACATCTTATCTTTCAGATTACATATTTTTGCAGACACATTACAACAATTATATAACAGGACAGAGTTGGCCCATGGCTGCCAAGAGATTTCCCTGATAGGAATGAGTAAGCGGTTGTGGCTGCATTGTTTTGGGGCCAACTTAAGTTCACTTGGTTCCTGGGACCAGCTCTGACTAGATGATATATTTAAATGTGTTGTATGCCAAGGGAGCAGTTCCAAGCAGCCAGGAAAATATTCACAATAGGTAATGGGACTCAAGGAGCTTTCTGGGGTGCTACAGCCATTTTTGGAGGACAGTCTACAGCTGTCAGTATCCGTCACCAGTCGAATCATCCATCAGTCACTCAGCATCATCAAGGCAAAGGAGCAAGATATTACAAAATTGAAGTGAGTGATCAAAATCAATCAATCGAAATCAAAATTACTTTATTCATCCCCGAGGGTAAATTCAGTTAGTCTGGTAGAATCTCTGTTAGAATGAGACAGTCTGATGGCTGTAGGAGAGAAGGATCTTTTGTGTCTCTCCGTCCTGCAACAGAGAGAGAGGAGCCATCCACTGCTGTTTTTTGGTCCATAAAGATTTTGTGTAGCGGATGATCCGGGTATTTCAGGATGGAACATCGAACATCTTGACAGTGCACTGTAAAAAAAAACCCTGTTGTTTTTACAGTAAAAAAACGGCAGAACTTTACTGTAATAAATACAGTAGAACTTTTTTTAATATTACAGTAAAAAGATATTGGCACTGCATATAATAAGTTTATCCATGAGAAGAAACACTGTTCTGCCATATAAATGACAAGAAAATACTTTGTAAATGCTGCATGAATTAAATATTTTACCATAAAATATTACAGTATATTTTTTGTTAAAGATATGGTGTTTAGTACATTTAACAGTTTTTAAAAAGTATTTTTTACAAAAGATAAATGCACAGTGTGCATCTCTCCACCACCTCCCCCAGTGTGTCCAACCTGGCTCCAACCACAGAACCAGCTCTTTAGACCAGTCTGTCCAACCGCCTTCATCTCTGTGTCTGATGCTGCCTTTCAAATACAGGAGATAAAATGGTCAAAAGACCTTGACAGCTTACCACCCATTATGGTAAATGGGTGTAAGCTGTTTGGCATAAACACCTGTCAGCAATTTAAAAATGGAGGCCCATGCCCAATTTACAAACTGGTGGTTACAAGAACTTCAGACCTACACACCACATGCCAACTAGACAGTCATTTGGACAAAGACAAGCTAGCTAATGGTATCCTTACTTAAAGATGACAATATTTTGGCTAATTAATCTACGGGTATTGAGCAAAATAAACACATAAAGGTTGTGTCTCAGTGTGAATTATAGATACAATTCATGTTTTGAATCGCATTCAATAGTGTGTTCTGTCAGTTCAGCAGTTCTTTTTGACATTTACACTAAGCAGCCCCATGGACTTAAACCATTTGTTCAATCCAACAGTGGTGGATCAAGTATTCAGATCTCTTACTTCAGTAACAGTACTAATACCACACTGTGAAATTACTCCACTACAGTAAAAGTCCTGCATTCAAAACTTACTGAAGTAAAAGTACAAAAGTATCAGCATCAAAATGTGCTTAAAGTATCAAAAGTAAAAGTACTTGTTTTGCAAAATTGACGCACTCAGATCGTTTTATGTATTCTAAATACATTATTGGATTATTGCCATTGAAGCCTCATGAACCATTTTCTTAATGTTCTGACTCCAGTAGATGGAGCTCTCTGTTCAACAAAGGGCTAAAAACACACTTGATTACCATTGCTTTAGCCTTTTTCAATAAACCAAGGGTGCCATCTAGTGGGCTCAGAAAATAAAGCAAATGGTTGATGAGGCTTCATTGGTACATCACTAATTTTAACAACTTATGAGGTATAATTAAAAAATAATCACTTTAAACATATCATGTTTTTATGTTAAATATCAAATTGAAACATATCAATAGCTGGCAGCTAAATATTGTTGAGTAGAAGTGTAAAGTTACATAAAATTGAAATACAATTGTACAAAAGTACAAGTACCTGAAAACTTAGTAACATTCCACCACTGGAAGTAGTACATGTTTATCTGCCTTCATGCTTCACATACGCACTTTATGCACACGCACATACACAAATACAAACAACCCCCCCCTCACACACACACACACACACACATGGTCCGTGCCTCACAGAAGTTGCCGTCTCAGCACAGTTCTCTGACAGCCTTTGGTTGTCACGAAGATGATGAGGTCAGAGGTTTGGGGGCGGAGTTTGATCCTGATTGACAAAGACAGCCCTGACATAATCTCTACCAGTCAACCAGCCTCCCACTAGACCCTGTGTGTGTGTGTGTGTGTGTGTGTTTGTGTGTGTGTGTCAGCCCAGAGACAGACTGTGTGAATGTTTTTGTGTGGCTTTTCAGGCTGTGCATGTCCTCGTGTGAGTGAGTGTGTGTGTGTGTGTGTGTGTGTGTGTGTGTGTGTGTGTGTGTGTGTGTGAGTGTAGTTGAGCATGTCCAGAGCATATCATAGCAAAAAGGGGTGAAAGTGACAAAACTTGGAAAGATTTTTTGACATACATCTCTTTGTATATACAAGTGTGTGTGTTTGTGTGCACAGACATGTATGTGTGTATTTGGGAGATGAAGCAAAAAAGTGACAGGAAAGAGAGACAGATCCATTTTGACAAGAGATTGTGTCAATCTTTTAGTGTGGCCCATATCTCCCCCTCAGGATTGACTCTGCCTCTCTCTGTCAGAAAAGAAAACACTCACCAGATATTGTCTCTGTCCAAGTATTCCTACTGTAAAACATGTTGTGTGTGTGTGTTTTTCACCTGAGAGAACCAATGGTGAGGCAATTTCAAACTGCGATGTGTAGAACTATTTAATTGAAAGTTCTAGGTTTCGCATTTTTCACTTCATAATGAGATCATAACCATGTTCGTTTTGATACATTTGCATGATTAGAGGAGTGTCTGTGGGGCAGTGAAGGCTGCAGGGAGAATCCTCTGTAGCATGTTAAAGCCAGAGCTGACAGGAGAGGGGGTGGCTGGCTGGAGGCAAGGAGGCTTATGGGAAATGTCTTAATTTAGCAAAACACCAATCATCTCCACTATGGTATTATTTGTTCATAGTAATTACACTACACTATGACATTATTTGATTTTGACAGTAATTAAAAGGCATCACACTTAATTTAAAATTCAATTTAAAATTGATTGCTCTTTGGTTGTTGTTTTTTTGTACTACATTCATTTTAGTTTAAGGATACTGTGGGATAAGTTGAGGATTATTCGATTAAAACACTTCCACACTGAGGCACACAAACACTGATATGGTCTAACATGTGAAACAACTGTTTGTGCTTTTGCGTGTGTGTGTGTGTGTGTGTGTGTGTATAAAGGCTGACACAGGACTATATTATTCAGTTGGACGGTGGATGGAGATCAGTTTGACCTCCAGGTTGACCTGTTTTTTTAGATTTAACACTTCCTTTGGGGCAAAACACACACACACACGCGCGCACACACACACACACACACACACACACACACACACACACACACACACACACACAAATACAGTTCATTCATTTGATACAGAGAAACAAATGTACTACATTAAAAAAATATTTGTCGTCACATTAAATGTTTGTAAATTTGGGTTTGTAAAGTGTCTGTCTGTGTGTGTGTGTGTGTGTGTGTGTATGAGGGGTATTTTATGCCAGCACACTATACTTAAACGCCTTAAACGCGTCGCCTGTGCCAGCATAAAGTCTGATGAATAGGCGTGCTTACAGACACGCGTATTACGAGTACACCAGATAACATAGGTGACGGGTGAAAAGTGCCACGAGCGAACATAGCGGACGCCTGTGTGAACGCTCGTCTCAATGTACAAATAATGATTTACTTTATGACGACAAATTTTGAGTTTAACAGCTGCTTCATTTCATAATTAAAGCAGTTCATGTATTACCAAGAGAGACCGATGAGACAGTTTAGGATGTTTCAGTCTACACGTGCACACGTTAAGGCGTCTGAAGCGTTGGCTTTAGTACCATAACACACACGCGTTAACGTGTGTAACGCATGTACGCCTATAAGGAACAAACTGAGGAAGAGGCTGTGCGCATTTACGCACGAGGTCCCCTGGATCATCAGGACCTGACAGGTATTCATTTTCTATGTTCTGCAGCACATCTACACAGATCAGCTGTTACACGCATTCTCAGCTTCATATGGTATTGTTTATAAGAAAGCATAACTTATAGATGAAGAGAAAGACTATCTCGTACGTACCAGATAAACTTAACGTTTTTCCGGCCAAAACCAGAGGCTTAATTAGCCTGTTTTAGGAGTGAAAGTCAGCAAAATGCAGCTTAGACAAAATGTTTTACCTTATTAGCTAACTACAAATGTCTGTAAAACATAATGATGGAACTGTGCATAAATGCCGAATTGGGTCAAACAGTGTAGATAAGGTCCGATGGAATCATATTGTGAATGGACTGCTGTCCACATGGCTACTGAATATTCATTAGATAGGTCCGCATGGCTACTTAATATTCAGTGATGACAGCCATTATGGGGTCTGCAGGCAGGTAAACCTACCTAATTACAGCTGGTGCATAATGAACTGTATGTCCGCGCGCGAAGCTGGGAACTGGCTGTGAGCGTAGCACTTTACTATTACTATTTTTAAGTAGCTGAAATTATTTTAATTATCCTTTTCACCCTTGCTATCATTAAATATCAATTCGATAGAGAGAGAGAGAGAGAGATTTCGTTATCAAGAAAAGAAAAATGGGCCTGAAAACAATAGAAATATCCTGACAGCTCTGTTGAGGCTTGGAGTTCATCTATAAGTTCTGCTTTCTTATAAACGTTCCCGTATGAAGCTTAGACTCTGTGTAACAGCTGGTCTGTTACACGCGTTAACGCGTGTGTGTTATGGTCCTAAAGCCAACGCTTCAGACGCCTTAACGTGTGCATGTGTAGACTTGAAATAGCCAAATTGTCTCATCGGTCTCTCTTGGTGATACATGGATTGCTTTAATTGTGAAGTGAAGAGGCTGTTAAACTCAAAATGTGTCATCATAAAGTAAATAGTTATTTGTACATTGAGACGAGCGTGCACACAGGCGTCCGCTACGTTCACTCGTGGCACGAATGACTCATCGCTATTTGATTTCCACACACACTACACAGCGTGTGTCTGTACGCTCATGTAGAATTGTACTTAACAGTCACGCGGGTCTTCATGTCACGTATTTGAGGCGTAGTTCACCCGTCACGCAGCCGTGACGCAGCCGTGACGCAGCCGTGACGCAGCCGTGACGGGTGAACTACGCCCGTGACGCAGCCGTCACGCAGCCGTGACGGCTGCGTGACGTCTGTCTGTCCATTGAAAGTGAATGGAATTTACACGCGTACGTTAGACGTTTGATGTCATCGCATAGGCGCTGTACACGCGTTTTAGTATAGTGTGCTGGCATAAAATACCCCTCATAGAATGAGTGTGTGTGTGTGTGTTTGTGTGTGTGTGTGTTGGTTCATAGAAAGCTGATACAGGAGCTATGTGGTCTCAGCAGATCAATATTGTTATTCAAACAAGCCGGAGACTAGAAAGCATTCTCTCTCTCCCTTTATTTCTCTTTTACTCTCTCCATCTTTCCCTCTAATTCCCCTCATCGTTCTTCCATTCACACCCCCTCTCTTTATCCTTCAATCCTCCCACCTTTACCTTCGCCTCCCTCCATCCTCCATCTCTCCTCCTCTTCCTCCCCCTTTATTCATATCCCTCTCTCACTTCTACCTCACTCGCTTCTTCCTTCAGCATTATCCTCTTCCATATCTCCTCCTCCCACTTTCTTTCACATCGATTCTCTTTCTTTCTCTTTTTCAAACCTTCTCTCATCACCCCATCCTCCTACATTCACTCTCTCCCTGGTCCTTTTAGCCCAGGGTAACAGTACAACCTGATGCTGCAGCAGTACTGCTGGCTTAGCATACGTTCCAGTGTAGAAGACAGAAGATGAAGATCACGAAAATACGTTTGAAGATGCAATCCACTCTTGGATAATAAAAACTATTCTAAGTATATTATGCTCTTAAATATATACAATACAATATGCTATTAGAAGAGACAACGTGTGAATAAATAAGACAAGTCTTCTATTGCTAGCAATGCTATTCCAATGACCATCCATGTCATGTCCAGGAGTACTACTACAGGAGTACTACTACAGCGAACGGTGAAATACGTAAATATAGCTTGTTTTTCGCTATCTGTGCACACAACGTATACTGACATTTTT
The DNA here is from genome assembly GCF_030273125.1 of Centropristis striata. NCBI lineage: Eukaryota > Metazoa > Chordata > Actinopteri > Perciformes > Serranidae > Centropristis > Centropristis striata. The sequence continues at coordinate 18,424,480 of NC_081528.1, read as the reverse complement.
GTGGGGAGAACAGGCTGACCAGATTATCCTAAGTTTTAACCTCATAAAATAATAAGACTTAAAGTTTTTCTCGATTGCTAAGACACATTTCTTGAAAGCTGCTCTCCTTTCCTCTAAACTGTGAACACAAAACCCAATTTTCAAGCTACATTCACAAAACCTCAGACTCTTCTTGCAAAACCAAACTTTCACCTCAAAACAGTTCAATCTGTGCTCAAAACTTAACTATGTTGTCAAATCGTGCCCCGAGTCAATCAAAATTAAAAACACTACTGAGCAGTCACTAAACTGCAAAATAGAAAAATAGAAAAATATAAAACACAATGCTCAGGACATGAAGCTGGAGAAATACATGTTCATTGTTCACTGTAGGCTAAATGCATGTTGCAAAAAATAGACATGAAATACTAGGCCTACAAACAGACCAACCCTCCATTACAATACTACAGTATTGGTACAGTGATGTACTGAAACACATATTTACTTACAGTATACTGTGGATCAGTATATAGTATGTCATACAGTACAGTTTTTCTCAATTGCTAAAACACTAAACCCTATTGTCTGAACCAAATGCTCAGTTGCCTGAACCCACTGACTGAATCAATCACTCTTTTGGCAAAACCATGAGCACTTTTCACCTGTTTAGACACAACTTGCCAACACATTTTCATTCATTTCATGTGAGCAACAAAATCAATGGTGAAAATAAATTTTAAAATGAAGAACAAGTAATACTCCACTTCAGCTGACTGTTGGCTCTGAATGATTTCCATAGTAGAAGCAAACAGCAGGTGAAAATAACATCAAGGAAGTAAGGAACTTGTATATGATGCATACCCGTTCTTCTACCTACAGCAATATCAAGAACAAGAACAAGAGCAACAAAGAAAAATTTAAAACAGAAGAGGAAAATGAATAAAAACACTGAGCCAACAAGTTAATGTAGCTGAGGCCGAACAAACACTTTGGAAGTATCTTTAATTACAGCTAAAGGGGACAATGCATTATGTCCAGGACTCAAAGTGAGGAAATGCTGCCAAAAGTGTGAGACATCCCAGTTTATTGTCTTTTTAGATGGTCATAGCAGGCTGTTTTTTATGGTTGGATATGAGGAAGGTTGAGTGGGTGGCAGGAAGTTATGACTAAATGGTTTGAGGTTGCAATAGAAATGTCAAGGCTCATCACTAAACAGCCGCTAATAGCTCATTCAGACACATTGTAGAAAGGCCAGACCATAAATGAGGTCTTCAGAGCTCTAATGTACTGTAGGTGTGATGGAGAAAGAAGTCCCTAAAAACACTCTGTCCATTCTCATACAAAGACGGAAAAGTTATAAATATGCAAAGTCTTTTCATAACCTCAAAAATGGTATGGACCATTCTCGTTTTGACTCGTTACAGCAGGAAAGTGTGTTTAACCCATTTAAGCCGGGACAGCATTATCGCATTTCTACCATTAAAACCGGGGGCGCTGTTGTGTTATTCTACCATTAAAGCTGGGAAATCGGATAAGTCGTTTTGTAGTATTTGTAGTTTTTTTCCACCTATTTTCGGTCTCTTGGCCAATGAAATGCATCAGAATACATGGGGGAGTGTAGCAATGCAACATGGGACTTTTCCAGAACTTTGAAATCATGGTGGAAGACGACTATATCGGAGGGAGCTCAGAAGTAGGTGACGGAATCGATCTTGATGAAAACAGCACCGAAAATTTTATTGCTGATCCGGACGTTGAACCCTCAGAACCAATCGACCAGATTTATGGATGAGGAATATGTTTTTAGACGACATATTTTCACAGAAGAACAGACAGATTTGTGGCCATCTGGAGATAATAACAATAATAATACTAATTGATTGTGATGATGATATAAGAAATCATGACTGTTTATGTCTTATATTACGTCGTTGAGTACCCTGAAAAGTGAAATAAAGATAAAGTGTACTATTATTATTTTTTTTTTATCATTATAATAAATAATATAAACTCAACTTCTCATGAAAGCCACAAGTATAAGCTCTCAAATACTTTTTGAATTTCATTTCTATCTGCTACAGAGGCTGAAAAATCTTCTGTTGAATTTCCAGAAAAACTTCAGGTTTTAGGGGGTTCTTTCAAAATCGCCCAGAGGTTTTCCAGGCATTTTTTCCAGGCGTTCACGTCATTAACAATGGCTCCGTTCCATTTACGTAGGTTCCAGTGAAAGCCAGCATCCACAATAACGTGTGGGACCCTGCAACTAGAGCAGTGGTGGAAAGTAAGTAAGTACAATTACACCATCTGCCCCATCTCCTGTGACCCATTTCTCATCTGTCAACTAGTTGTCCCTGTTCAAAGTTCCCTCCTTGTCTAGTCACTTGACTATTAACCACCACGCTGCACAGCTGCTCCATCATTAACTCCACACTATAAATAGAACACAGTTCACAGTCTCTGCTTGCCTGATCAGTAAAGGCCAACTCCACCAATTGTACACATCAAAGTGTGTTTATTGATGTTAGGGAGTACTACTGCATGAAGCCTTTTGGGGCTCCAGACAGATAAATTGCCTCAAGTGATGGAACGTGGAGTTGTCCTGGGTTGGGGCTGAATCACAAGGTAGCTCCGCCCTGAAGCACACTCTGCTTTTTATCTTCTATTTCATTCTAAATGGGTCCATCATTTACAGAGAGAACATCATGCTGTATTAGAGAAGACTTGACTAGTGTTTGCAACCATGAACTCATTAGTATAATGTTAACTAAGGTAATTCATCTAGTGGGAGGTAGAATAATTTTCTCATAGAGATCTATACTGCCCTACAACGCAAGATTATAATAGTTTTGGATTTTTCATTAGTTTTAGTTTTAATTTCGTTGTGATTTTTTGTTTTCAAGTTCAGTAAGTCTTAATGAGTTTTTAGAGTGAGTTTGCTAGTTTTAATACGTTTTTATTTTTTGTAAAATGCTTAGTTTTAGTTCAGTTTGTATTAGTTTTAGTGTTAGTTTTTTTGTAATGGGGTATTTGTTGGGCGCAAGATTTAAAAAAGTGCCAATAAATGTTGCCTTTATTTCCTTTGTCTGATCCATCTCAGCCCCAATAAGTTTATTAAGTCATAAAACCAGATGGATGAAATAGATTTCATATCAACCAAAAGGTTTATGTGTGATAAAAGTTGACAAAGATGTAAATGGACATTTTCAACATAATTTTAGTTTTCGTTAACTATAATAACCTTGCTACAAAGCCTAATTCCAGTAACTATGCAAAGGGTAAAACTGAGAAAAACTGCTTTAGCGTTTTTTAAATGAGCAGCCAAATGGGTAATAGGTAGATAAGTGATATGACACTTTCATTTCTATCGTTTTGATGTAATTTTTTTCTCAAAAATCATGACAATTTAATTTACCTTTGAACCCAAAAATGTTACTGCACTCTGGTTTTACATTGCTGTAAAAGGTTCTAATAGTAGTGAAATCTCATATTTTATATTTATTTTGTTATAAGTTTATTCAAAAGTGTTTAACAACTACATTCAAATATTTGTGTATTTTAGACCTAATTATATAAAGTAATGTTATATTTTAGTCTTAATATAATTTTATCTCACATTTTTACTTAATCACTATCTACATAATAATTTCCCTATCAAATACACTTATAATTTCTATTATTCGTGTCTTCACTATTCAACACAATGAAGAAATACAAGGCTACACTGTATCACAGTCAAAGCAGACCATAGTAAGTGCAATTACTGCGGTCTGCTATGGTTTTTAGTTGGATAATTATTTCTCTGAAATAAAGACCAATTGAAATCTAAAAGTTTGTCTCATTATAAAACAGACATCAAGGAGTTCATTCATAGTTATAACTCAATTTTGACCAAAATTGTAGTTGCTGCAGTTAGGCTTCATAGGGCATTTTGCTACTACAGGTAACAACAGACTATAATTGACCCATTTAAAGCATTTTTAGGCATTTTAAAATTTGACCATTTTCCTTTTTATTGAGGGGATCATTTTTGGCCATCCCATAATATCGTTTTTTTCCTGTTATTTCTGGCCATAATCTGCTCAAATAAAACCATTTTCAGCATTTTTTACAAAAATCGACATACTATAGTATGACAAGTGGACTTCTTTTCACAACCAGTGGAGTCGCCCCCTCCTGGCCTTTAGAAAGAATGCAGCTTCAGCCTTATCTTCACATTTTTGCATTGTGGGAAATGCAGGCACCAGGTTTAAACATAGAAGAATAAGTAATGGAATAAAAAAAGAAATATAAAACAGTGACCTCTGTTTCTGTTGCATCGATATTAATAAAAAAATGTTTTACTGTCCATTGTGATTGTTAAGTGTAGTAGTCTTTTAATAAGGCTACCATGGACGGTTGCATGATCATTGTTGTATCGGGTCATTATCTGTAATAGTTATGAAAACATACACCTATTATTTTAAAAACCGTAATCACAATGTTTGCTTATGCACATTAATTCAGACTTGTTATTATGCATAAGTATATATCACCTTATATTCCTATGATAAGAATGTGCATTTGTATACCTAAAACTAAAGACATAATTAACGGAATAAATACATGTATGTAAAAAAAATCCATTAACAATAATAGTACTGTTATTTCAGTGAAGATATTACCAACATAAATTAAGGAAAATCCAGTGTATAATGTCCATAATGTCAAAATAAGTATCTAGAATGTAAAAGGAAAAATTTTAAAGGTTGTTATCCTTAATTTTGAAAAACAATTTCAAAAGGTCTCTGATGTAACATTCGCATTGAACACTTTTAAAAGCAGACAGTCTCAAGAGTTAAATTACCTCTTCGTGAAGGTTTTTCTGTTTTTGTCACAGCCTCTCAAAAGAAAAAAGGTGTCCTTTTTTGTCCCTAAGAGACAAAACCAAGAAAGCACAGCGAGAGCTCTGACTTTCACAGCTTTGTCCCAGATGTTTTGCTGAGTCACTGCTGGTCAGAGATATGGACGCAGAGGTCACTCCGTCTCTCCCACACAAGTTCCTCTACAGATAGAGAGCTCAGAAACAGCTGTACAGCAGCTATCATCACCACACAATCACTGTGATTTCTCTTCTTCTCCTCCTAAAAGCTTTATCTTCCCTTTGTCTGACATTTTTTTCCCCTTTCTGTATAAATGTTTGACGAAAAACAGATTTTTCACTTTCTACTATCATGTAAGAAGACTATTTTATCTTCACTCCCCCCAACCCCTCAGACAAGACTGTGTTTTTCATGATGTGTTTACATCAGTATGATAAATTGTCCCTGCCTAACACTCTTTTTCTCTCAGTTTTTTTGCTGAAGCTTGTATGAAAAGTGCCGCTGTGTACGGGGCAGTGAACCTGTAACCCTTGCACTGTTGTTATATCCTCTCTCCAGTGGCGGTTCTACACAGGGACCTACAGGGGCCACTGCCCCTGTGAAGAAGCCCTTGGCCCCTGCTGTGGCCCCTGTGTCAAATTAATAGTAAAATGATCAATTTATAACGATGAATGACGGAACAATTCTTACCTATTTTTTGTTAAAAAAATATCTCATTGTACACAAAATGAACCCAGAATGTGTACATTGTATACTAGTTGAATTGTGCAATAAAAGCTTGTGTATATATATAAAAAAGAAAATTCTCACTGTACTGCACTTTCAAAATAAAAAGAGTAACTGTGAACAAAAATGAGAAATGTCATTGTCGAAGAAAAATAGTTATTATTGTTGGTAAGTCTCTTTGTTTCAATCAATGTATTAGTATCTTCCAAACATACTTAATTTTTAAATGAGCTAAAATAAAGGGTTTGAATGATTAAATATCATCTTTGCTGTTTGTAGAACCTGATAATGTAATAAATTCCAGATAATGTAATAACCCCGATAATGTAATAAAAATCTGCACTTGAGTCCATTGAAAATTTAATAAAACCTGATAATGTAATAACTTCCCGATAATGCAATTAAGTGCATTTCCCAATAATGTAATACACTTTTTACCAATAATGTAATAAAGTATAACATTAATGGAAGGTTTTTGATCAAATCAAAGATGGCAGAAAATCCAATATGGCCGAAAAACCCCATTGAGGATGCATTGAGCTCGGATTGGCCCAAGGGTTCCAGTGATACATCCTTTGATGAAAAACGGATGAACGGGTCAAAAGTTAATAAACATTCAACTTCGCTAGAGCTCTTGAGCTAGAGTTGCCTACACAGTATCAACACTTGAACCCAAGTAATGGGTGGTCTGCTGTTAAATTATTACAATTATTATTATTATTATTATTATTATTATTACATTATCAGGACTTGCGAAATGAAGGCTAACCTGATAATGTAATAACCTCCCATTAATGTTATACTTTATTACATTATTGGTAAAAAGTGTATTACATTATTGGGAAATGCACTTTATTACATTATCAGGAAGTTATTACATTATCAGGTTTTATTACATTCTCAATGGACTCAAGTGCATATTTTTATTACATTATCGGGGTTATTACATTATCGGGAATTTATTACATTATCAGGTTCTACACTGTTTTTTAATGCGCCCCTCTGATTAAACACTGGCCCCTGCTTGGCCCCCACAGTAAAACTGGTCTAGAACCACCACTGCCTCTCTCTCAGCTCTTGTGCGTTCTGTCTCCGGAGTGACGACTTGTGTCAAAGTCCCGTCCACGTTGTTTATTTTGTCACGTATGACGATGAGTAACGCTGACTGCTGTGTGTCTGTGGGTGACTCTCATCCAGACCTCATGACGTCCTCACTAATGGATCCCTATCAGCTCCGGTCACATCACAGCACACTGGCTTTGCAAGTTCTCCTCTCTGCTCCCTGCAACACTGCTGCTTACAGAACATAATGCAATACACAACCATGTATAAAGAGATTGTTTGTGTTCTAATACAGCAGTGATACACTGCAAAAAAGGTGTGATAAACAAGATAAAAACACTAAATCTGAGGGAAATGATCTTGCTGCATGGACAGATAATTTCACTTGGCAAGATCTCTTAAATTAAGATTATTAAATTTAGAAATAAGCATGTTGAACACTTAAAATAAGAAATTAACTCTTAAAACAAGATAAATTAAGCAGATTACACTGCAAATTATTTGTTTCTTACCAAGATAAAAAACTTTACATTTAGAAGTGTTACATAATTTATCTTGTTTTAAGAGTTAATTTCTTATTTTAAGCGTTCAACATGCTTATTTCTAGATTTAATAATCTTAATTTAAGAAATCTTGTCAAGTGAAATTATCTGTCCATGCAGCAAGATCATTTGTATCTTGTTTTTAGACACACATTTTTTTTGCAGTGTACAGCATTATTATGACATGTCCTACTTGGAAAAATGAAAAATAAAGCAATATCATAAACTGCTTGAATTAAGGACAAAACCTGCCAATGGAACAATTACAGGATTTTTGTTTCTGTTGTTAGGATTTCTTGAAAGTAACTGTGATTGACAGACTATCTCTGTCTCTTGTTTATTGTTTTGTTTGAGTAAGAGGCAGGTCAAATTTGATTTATTCTTCTTCCTGCTCCTTTTCAGTCATGGAATGTGTAATCAGATATATTTAGAGTGCATTGTTCACTTTCTACTTTCATCACCATTAGTGGAATAAATAAAATGAATGAGTGAATGAAAGAAATAAGACTACTCAGCACTGTGGAGTGCAACTGTTGAGCCAGTCTGGCTTTATAAAGGCTCAAATATAGCTGCTTTTAACCACGCGTAAATGAGCGCATGACATCAGCGTTGTATATCCTGTGGTGGTTTGGAGCGTCGATTGTGCATGTCCTGAATTTCTGACGTCAGAAATTAAAGCTATGCACCCACGAAATGCAAAATGCATATAACCGCTAGTAACAGTCAGTGGTGCATCATTTTGTATTGATCACATGTTTTTTAAGTTAAAATATTGAACAGTAACTAAAGCTGTCAGATAAATAAAGTGAAGGAAAAAGTACAATATTTGTCTCAAAATGTGGAGTAGAAGTATGAAGTTACATAAAATGGAAATATTTAAGTAAATTTTTGAGGTACTTGTACTTTTCTTAAGTACAGTACTTGAGTAAGTTACTATTTGTCGCATAGGCACAAACGATAAACCACCTTTCACACCGCTTTAATCTGAGAATCGACATGAGATCAATATTGAGTGTTGTGTGCTTACACTGTAAAAAAGTGTCTGTAGATTTTACGGTGAAAAACTGCTAAACCATGACAGTAAAAGAGAGTAAAATGATAAATGGGTTGATTCAGTTTCAGTAACAATGAAACACTGTAAATGTATATATCAGCAAAAACTGTATTTTTATTTTTTTATTTTTTTTGAAAAATACATTACTCCACTGTAAAAAACACTGGCACCGTGTTTATAACAAAAATATACTGCAATATATATATATATATATATATATATATATATATATATATATATACAAGAAGTCATTTTTGCATTTGTTTATTTTTTGTAAAAATGCTTTTTCTCACTGTTAAATGTACTAAACACCATATCTCTAACAGAAATATACTGTAATATTTAATGGTAAAATCTTTAATTTATGCGGTATTTTTTTATGTGGTATTTATAAAGTATTTTCTTGTCAATTATATGGCAGAAGAGTGTTTCTTTTGATGGAAAAACTTTTTATTTTTTACGGTAAAATATGGACTAAAATGGCAATCTTAAACGTGAAATCAACAGTGCTACTATAATTTTACGGCAATATTACAAAAAGTTGCACCGCATTGTACGTACGATAAATTTCTGGCAACCACAGCTGCCGTTTTTTACTGTTTTTACAGTGCATGCACATTCTGTGTTTTATTCAAGCCCGTACACGGTCTGATTTATGTGGTGCTCCCTGTAGAGACATCCTACAGTAACATGCATTGTACATTGGCAAGAACATTTACGTTCACGAGGAATTCGGTTGTTAACGTGTACAAGTGGTTCGAAAGCAGCTACATTTGAGCCTTTCACAGTCAATACTGCACAAGTTTGTATAAATGTTCCTGTCCTCCCAACTTTATTGTCTGGTCCCACTATGTAGCTCTGTACTGAATGTTAACTGTACGTATTTGGATGCATGTATCTGCAGTTTCCCCATATATATCTATGAATCATTCTAAAAAATAACAAGACAGAGAGCTCAGCTTGCAGAAAGAGACAGAAGGAAGCAAGGGTCAAAAGTCACAGGAACCTCTCTGGACTCTTTACAACACACAGCCTACAGAACGCCTCCAACAACTATATTCGAATGTCTGTTTGTTCGAAACAATATTGCCGAACGGTGAATGCAAAATATCACTTTGCAGAAACCGACAAAAAAGAGCAGTTCACATATCCACTTCAAACTGAGATGATTACTCAGCTGGCATTACAACATGCAGCAGGGAATTTCTCCTTCTCAGTCTTTTACACACACTAGTAAAGGGCACGCTGTAACATAAAAGCACAGCTTCACAGCACAGCCGTGGAAAGCACACTGAACACACCGCATCCGGACATACACTGCTGTGAAGGTGATATCTGAAAGGTAAAGAAGTGTTGTTCCAGTCTAGCGATAATGTTTCTCTCCCGTCTGAAACACTGAAATCCTTTTGCAAACTCTCCTCGCTCTTATCTTTGTAATTGTGAATATTTAATAATACAAAAGGTGGCAGAGGAGAGGGGAGCAGTTCTCAACATGCCCTCTGCAACTGTCACACAATGCTTGAAAAATTACATGGTTCAACAGAGCGTTTGTGACCCTAATTATAGAGGAGCCTTGATGTACGTGTTGTTTGGGAAGTCTTTCAAACTTTGTGAAAAACAGCAGTCAAAGTCAGCAGAGAGAGCGTGACTTTGCCCGAGGTGCCTAATCTGCAGGACGACCTGCAGGCAGAGCAAACGCCACTATCTACAAGAATCTGTAACTTTTCTACATCACGTCACTTTATTCAGCTACAATTAGGATTTGACATCTTTTTTATATGATAACATTTGGAGTGATTATCAAGGTTATTATAGTTAACGAAAACGAATGAAATAACGAAAACTAGAATTGAAAAAAACATTTTCGTTAACTGAAATAAAAATAAAAATGAGTTTTTAAAAAAAATGATAACTAACTGAAACTGTATTTTGGGGTTACAAAACTAACTAAAACTAACTAAAATTATAGTAAAAATGTCCTTCGTTTTAGTCTTTGTCAACTTTTTTCATACGTAAACCTTTCTGGTTGAAATATGCTAAACACCATATCTCTAACAGAAATATACTGTAATATTTAATGGTAAAATCTTTAATTTATGCAGCATTTATAAAGTATATTCTTGTCAATAATATGAAATGACTCCACTATAAGTAAAGGTCCTGCATTAAAAACTTACTGAAGTAAAAGTACAAAAGTATCAGCATCAAAATGTATTTCAAGTATCAAAAGTAAAAGTACTCGTTATGCAGAAGATAAGCAGATATATTTAAAATACAATAAAAATAATTTTTCTCACTGTTAAATATACTAAACACCATATCTCTAACAGAAATATACTGTAATATTTAATGGTAAAATCTTTAATTCATGTGGCATTTATGAAGTTTTTTCTTGTCAATTATATGGCAGAACAGCGTTTCTTTTGATGGAAAAACTTTATTTATTTATTCAAATATGGAATAAAATGGCATTCTTAAACAGGAAATCAACAGTGCTAATATCATTTTAGTGTAATATTAGAAAAAGTTGCACCGTATTTAATACGGTAAAGTTCTCGCAACCACAGCAGCCAGTTTTTTACCTTAAAAACAAGTTTTTTTTGTTTTTTTTTACAGTGTAGCACTTGGGTATGTGATTTTCTAAAATGTAAGAGAGTGTGTGTGTGTGTGTGTGTGTGAGTGTGTGTTGTAGTGACAGACTGTGTGTCTCACAGGGTCAGTCTCAAATAGCCTACAGATATCATCCACTCTGTGTTCCAATTTAAAGTCCAAAAGCTTCAGGTCAGTTTAGGTCGTCCTCCCTTCCTGTGCTTTCTCCCATCAAATTGTCTCACACACTATTACTGTTTTGACTCAACTCGGAGGAATCATCAAAAATCTCTGTGTCCCTCTTTTTAGGGTTTCCCCTCTGGGGAGTTTTCCTGGTCGATTTCCCTACAGCCAAAAAGAAAATAATTTATATCGGCACTTAAAATGTTCTTTCCTCTGAACAGGTGAAAAAGCTAAAAAGAAAACAAACGCCAGCAGCTAAAAACAAGGTTGAACAGGACAGACTGCTTCACTCATCTTCACAAACTACACTTGAGTGCAAGATTATAGCAATCAATTTTATATTTTTGTCAACAGCAGAAGAAAAATAATGCACCAAGACTCCAACTTAGACTACAGTGTCTGTGATTTTCAACAGGGTACTGTGCTGCCTTTTTTTTCACATTTTCACAAGTCTCTTCTACACCAACAGTGGTTCCTTGAGGGCCTTCTAAGCTTGATATGACACATTGGGACTCTCAAGACATTGACAGCTGTTTAATAACCTAAATTTGTCAAATTAAGTCGAGGTGTGTTTTGTCCTTAAAGCACCACAATTTACTCAATTTTTCCACAAAATCTGGCTTTAAACCACCAAACCTCCTGTTACCGGTTGCCTCATTTGAAAGCATGGCTTGATTGCCAGTTCCCATGGAAACAAACCCAGAGTCACCATGTGCTTGACTCATGGGGAGGTGACATTGCTTGCCATCAATTTGTGGCTTGTTGGCCTTTTTTTTATTTTTTTTTTAGAACACCACCGGCAGTCCCTATGGCAGTATGTCTCCCTGCCTCTAAAGGTGCTGAATATGACATTCAGAACATTAATAGCTGTTGTTATGTAAAGATATAGTGCAGTAATGGTGTCCTGAGCAGAGAATGAAGTCACACTCCCTCCCATCCAATCGAAGTTTCTCTGGTCTTTAGCCGTGTTTCCACTAGGGGGGAAAAGTGGCCACCAGGAAAGTCTCAGGCCACTCCCTCTCAAAAGTCCACTCACTCTGCGGACTACTCTTTACAAATTAGCCCCCAGAGGGATTTAGAGACTCTGGAGGTGACATATGTGAAGTGGTAACGTCAGCAGCTGAAAGCAGCATGGCTAATTATGCACAGAATCTCCACTTATCATAAACATAGCGATTGTGAATTAACCAGCATCGCTAATTGTGCAATTCCGGTGCTTGTTGTAAACAAACAGAGATCACTAAGTGAACACCTCCTGTAGCAGCAGCACATACACACTGTACTGCTACAGAGCTAACTGTAACTAACGGCAGCTCTTCTTAACGAGCCTACTCCTTTTTAAAAAAAAAGAAGTTTTAAAAAAAAAAAAAAAGAAAGGCTAGGCCCTATTTAGAACAGAGAGCACCATTTAGTTTGATCTGAACATAAAGAAAATGGTTCATTAAGGTTTATAAAGCTTCTTTTGGACATCACTACCTGAACCCAAACCATAAAAAACTCAACCAGACCCAAGGTTAAATTCTATTTGAAAGTGACAATGTTTTAAAAACCTATTGAGAGTTTGTGAACCCAATGTGGACCTGATGTTTCTGTTTTTGTCCATTTCAGAATGGGAGGAAATTACAACTTAGCCACACTCTAAATATGAAAGGTCATGCTTATGCTTATGCAAAGGATCAAGGCAGTTTCCTCATTTCTATTGTCCAGGCACGTTCCAACACACAGGAGCTCTATCAAGCCCTCTGTTTATAAAACAGGTGTATGAATCTGTTCTGACAGCTGACATTAACATAACCACTGACCATAAGAGTTCCTGCCCCTCATGCATTTCTATTATCTGATCTGTTTCCTTTCTCTATCTTTCTCTTTCTCTGCATCCATCAGTCTATCAATGGTTTTATATCCAACTGATGCAGAAAATAGCATTATCAGAAGATACTGTTTATGCTTTCTGGTATGTTTTTAAGATTTACTTGAGTTCAAACTCATCTGCCCCCCTCAGAATAAGAAATAAGATGTTCAGTCATAAGCTGCAGAACAATTTATTCCACTAATAAATGTAAGCTGGTGCAAGACATTGCACTGGGCCCAAAAGGGATCTGATATTTGGGGGGAGTGGATCTCAAAACCAATTCACACCAGCCACCAGTGCTACAGATCAGAGCGTGGCAGAACAATGAATGGAGGTCATGTTCTGCAGTGTTGTGCTGCTGCTTTTAAAAACTGTTGTTTTGAGAGAATTTTTTATAAAGCACGCAATGCATGGTATATCAATATTTAATCTGCCGTTTCATGTCAAACAACATAGGACAAACATTGCAGAAGTAAAAGCTGAGAGAGTCCAATCCAATCCCTGAAAGTTCAGGTTTTTAACTCTTGGAAGTCTTGGATTATTTCGGTCATTTTCCCCCAATGTTGTCTTTGTACAAACATTAAAAATGTTAACCATACCAATGTTTGATATCTTTTTACCACTATTATGCACATGGTAAATATGGTTAAGGTTTTTTCTATCAGATCTGAATGATTCCATCTCCATCTTTACTTCCTCAAAGCTAGCACTGAGATTCAAGCCAGCACTTTCGACGAAGTTAGTGGCAAACTCGAAGTTTTATGCCAGTGTAACTGGCGACTATTAAGGGTTAAAACACCTTGAACTTTGTGTCTTTTCCCCTCAGACCAAGTCAATGTAGCAAAAGCTCTAATACTCAGGATATATTGTCATCTATAGGTCTGCCCTAACATTGTCATGGAGGCTTGTTTGATGCTACTACTATCAATACTACTACTACACTACTACACTACACACTACTAGTACTACTACTACCAACACCACTACGACTACTACTACAACCACCACTATGACTACTACTACTACTACTATTACCACCACTACCACTACTACTACTACTTTTACCACCACTACTACTACCACTACTACTACTGTTACCACCACTACTACTACCACTTCTTCTACTACTACTACTACTACTACTACCACCACTACTACTACTGTTACCACCACTACTACTACCACTTCTTCTACTACTACAACTACTACTACTACTACTACTACTACTATTACCACCACTACCACTACTACCACTACTACTACTACTGTTACCACCACTACCACTACCACTACTACTACTGTTACCACCACTACTACTACTGTTACTACCACTTCTTCTACTACTACTACTACTACCACCACCACTACTAGTAGTGAACTGCGGGCTGTGGCTCAGTTGGTAGAGTGGTTGCCCACCAATCGGAGGGTTGGTGGTTCGATCTCTGACCATGGCAGCCTACATGTCGAAGTACCCTTGAGCAAGATACTGAACCCCAAATTCCTCCCGATGCTGCGTTCATCGGTGTGTGAATGAATTCCCAATGGTGGCAGGTGCGCAGTCTGTAGTGTAAATCGATTTGAGTGGTTGCAAAGCAACTAAAAAAGCGATATATAAGTGCAGGTCCATTTACCATTTAGTACTACTACCACTACTACTACTACCACCTCCACTAGTTGCTTGAAGTGTAGCCTGCAGACCAATCACGGCACTGAGAAACATTCTGTTCTGCCTTCAAACGTCACATGAAATGCAAGCATCATATTTTTCAGTATTTTCATTTTCAGTAGTTGCATTAAATACACTACTGGACTAGTGTGCCGAATGGGGTTATGGTTGGATGGTAAATCTCTCATCAATGCTACCACTGTTAGGTAAAGTTTATGATTTTTGTGGACATTTCATGACTGCATTTTTTCAGCCAATTTTCTCCCTAAATAAGTTCCCTTGCCCAAAAGAAATCTAAAACATTTTACTTATTTGTTGGCCTAATATTTATTTCAGCGTATCATAGACCAAATTTACTTGGTGTTGTTGGGGATCCATTTATGTGTGCAGTTAGAGCAGTACAGGTTATTATTTGATGGATTCATATGGCAGATTTCTCAGCTAAATATTTATTCAGCATTGTATAAAAATAGGTTTCAAGATTAGAAATGCAATTTAGGTCAAAATCCGACCCTACCATGATTTTTCCCAAGTGAAGTACAGATTTCCGAAGGCCAAAGGCCGTGAATAAGGAGAAAAGAAGTCCCTGGAGGAGCGTGGACCTTGCACCCCCCAAGTATTTACATCTTGCTGCACCCTGGTTGATTCATACTGAAGAGCTAAAAGGGAACTTGCAGGCCAGTAAAGTGTATCTGCTGTGTGTTTTAAAATGATAGCCCATGGCCACTGCAGTGCATGCCAAAGGGTCACGAGCACCAGCATGCCTTCTGGCCAGGGACTAATAGTCTATGCATGAGTCAGCAAACCCACTGCGAATAAATCCTGTGAGCATTTCTGACTTCATAAAACTCAGCGTATTGTGATGCGAGACTGATATGTGTGAAAAGAGTCGGTTGCCAGGTCATGCTGAAAATAGCACGCTTAAGACCAGCAGGAAAGATGATGGATGGGATTGTTTTTGGGCAACACACATCACTATTACTATTCATCTTCATGGCACGGACACCTGACAGACATCTTTACATTATGTTATGAAGATGTGACTTTATCCATAATTACAAAAACTATGAGACACAGACGTTCTAGCTCCATTAGGAAATGGTAAAAATAATGGGCTTTTTTCCATGTTCACAGCAGAGCAGCTGAAAAAAATGACATTTTATTCAGCCGTATTTGGTGCTAAAACACTTTACACTTAGTCATAGTTAGTCATTTCTCATTTCTCACTTATATTAACTGATATATAATGCATAGCTACATTATGATTGACAGTTTCTACCACAGTGCACTGTGAGCATTCAGGTGTACGAAAGAAGGAGAAAAAAAGCTCTATTCTAAAGATGAGTCCGCTGTTCATTTTCATGTTCATACCCAAGCTAGCTTGTTAGCTACATGGCTTCAGTGACAGAAGGAGTTGGTGCTGTGTGTTTCTGTCTTAAAACTTTGACCATTTTATGGTGTGTTTACACTTAATGAAAGCAGTCAGGTATATGGAAGAAGAAGAAAGAACCTACTCTAAAAAGTCGACTGTTCATTTCTACCTTCATACCCAAGCTAGCTTGTTAGCTACATGGCTTCAGTAACAGAAGGAGTTAGTGCTAGTAGCATTAGCTACTAACACTAGCACTTGGGTATTTGATTCTTCATTAGGAAATGGTAAAAATAATGGAGGTTTTCCATTTTCACAGCAGACCAGCTGAAAAAAAAGACATTTAATTTAGTCGCATTTTGTGCTAAAACACTTTACACTTAGTCATAGTTAGTCATTTCTCTGCCACTTACATTAACTGTCTTATTTATTATGAAGACATTAGTGACTAATGCATTGCTAATTTTTTAGTCACAGGGTTGAAATATTTATTTTAGATAAGCATCAAGAAGATTGCACCAAGATCAAATAAATTGACAGCAGGGTTAAATAATCTAATTCAAAATGCAGTAGTGCACTTATACTACATGCCTAACAAAGTTTCCTCCATACCCTCCCTAAACCAGCAACAAACAGCCGCTCCTTCTGCAGGACTTTCTAAATACGACCAAACGTCACCTTCCTGTTTTAGACTAAGACCTCAGAATTGTGTGTATTACATCGTAGTGGTTGTTGCATGCCAAAGGCCTTGCATGTTGTCGCTAACAGGCCATGCATGAGTGACTGAGCTGTTGTGTTGTGGCTTTTAAAGCCGGGCTTTAACAGCAGGCTCTTTAAGCTTAGTTTGGCCTGAATAGCTTGAGTAGTTCACCGAGAGTCTCCCTCTCCCTCCTGTTTCTGAGGCTGGATTTATATCCAGGTACGTGACACATAGCTAGAAATGTTTTTGTCAAGTAAATGGAGGCAACTTGTCATCTGTGTGTGAAATATTGGCTCTGTTTTAAGGCTGTTGGAGCTTATTAATAGTTCTTGGAGAATTTCTACATTTCTAATGTTAAAATAGCATTAAACGTTTGTAAAAACAAAACAAAAAAATAATTGTGGTATTAAGCATTTCTCCACCAGTACTCACTTTAGTTGTTTCAATTTACTTGATTCACACTTTCAGTTCAAGTCAGTGTTCGTCCAACTTTGTTGAAGAGTAAGACAGGAACAGATGGTAGATGGAGCTTATCACTCTCACAGAAAGTTCTCAAGTGACATCACATCTCTTGTCAGCTCTGCGTTTCTTTGACTTTACATCATTTTAGAATAAAAGCAGTAAATTCTGTGCTGACAGAATGGGAAATCATCTACTTATAATACAGGATAGATTCTTAGTTTAGATAAAAATAGCAGTCGCAGAGCTACAAATTGTCTATATACCATAGACTGTATAAAAGCCACTGTGAAATCACCCATTGGTTTATGGACAAGCACTTAGAAGCCTTGAATTTGACATTTGGTGCTGTGGTGGTGACCTATCAATCACATGGTGGCCACACCCTAACTCTGCTTTGTTGTCTATTTTACTCTAAATGGAACATTTACATCATGTAATGTCCATGCTGTTTTGAAGAAGACTTGAAACTAGTGATCAAGACCATAAATATATATATAATATATATAAATAATATATAAATATATATAAATAAAAAATATATATAAATATATATTTTTCTATCCTTGAAATGTTTTTCTTTATTGTTTTACTATTTATTCTGTTTGTTTTGAGACATGTCTATGGTGAAACCAAAGAGGAATTTCCATTCAGTGGATAATAAAGTTTTCGTATTCGTATTCATATTCGTAAACTAATGAAAGAATGTTTACTGGGGTGACATATCAAGTGAGAAGTTGGGTTTTCTCATTGACTTCATACCAGCAGGAATGGGGATTTGCAACGGTTAAAACACTCCATAAAATGTTCAAACAGATTTGCACAGACAGAGGACCAACAACTGGGATCTAAATTGGAATAAAAAGTCTTCCAGAAGTAGTCCCACAGAGGGACCTCAAACAAATAAGACACACCCAGGCGGCAATCACCGTGTCTGAGCACAAAGGCAAACCAGGAAGTGCCTTAAGCTTGCATTCTGCCCAAAATTCCAGTAGGTGGTGCTAAATTTTGTCCATTAATTTCAGTGCAGAATGAGAAAACTTCTCACTTGATTTATTACCTAGGAGATTTTTTTTAGGACACTATGGTCTCAATCGCTAGTAAGAAATAGAAGATAAAGAATCATATGATTTGGGGCGTGGCGACTTTTGATTGACAGGTCACTAACGAGGCAAGCCGTCATCAGGAGAGAAGCAGAACAATGCGTATCCACGGCAACGTGTCAATAAAGTTATATATAACGTTGTATAGACATAAAAAGGATGTTTAGCGGTTTGGTCTCATAGCTTTGACCCTTTCACTGTATTTTCACTTAATGTTTATTTGAACATTTTGTTCAGTAAAAATGTCTTGTTCAGCGTTTGGTTGGACAGACACTCCAAGGAGTCGCTGCTCAGTTTTCTGAGGTCAGTAACAAACATTTTGTTTTTGTTTGTTGCTAGCCAAAACTAACATCCCAGTTAATGCTCCAGTTAATGCTAACATGAATTAGCAGCAGGTTCTCTCAGTCAGGTTGAGGTGTAGGGAGGCTGTAGTCAGTGATCAGATCCCTCTCACTCCTCCACAGTCCAAATATGGTCTGCTCGCCGTATCAGAAACAAGATGGAGACGCAAGATGGCGACGAGTGTAACGCTGAACTCGATTCTTCCAACTGGCCACAAACCAATGGGTGACGTCATGGTGACTACGTCCATTATTTATATACAGTCTATGTACCCACCCGTTAACCTTTCTGCAAAGCTAAAATGACCTGCACACACTCTGGCTGGGATATACATGGAGCAATAGTTTGTGTTAAATTCAGCCTTTGTCTTGCACACAATGCTACACAATGTGTGCCCCTCCTCTCTGCTGTCATGGAAGCGTCCTGGCTGTGCTCTGTTGCAGCGTGTGGCAGTCTCCCCATTGATAGCAGACTGAGATCAACGACATCACTGTTCCACTGACTCAAGAGACCTTGATATGATGCATGAGCCACTCTGTGTGCGTCTCTGTGTGTTTGTGTGAGCGTGTGCGCGCGGCTCTGTGCAGAGGCTAATTCATAATGATGACAGGAAATATTCCATCATATCTTTACACTCAGTCATCTTTACCAAACAGCGGGGAGGAGAGTGAGGGGCCAGGGAAGGAGGGAGGCGGATTGAAAGCGATGAAGGTAGAGACACACAAAGAAGAGAGAGATGAGAGGAGCATGCTAGTTCAACTCCATCACAACCCAGTCCTGAGGAATAATGAGCACATTTATATTGTGTCAGTCATCTTACACCAACAATCACACGACATCTATTATTTGTCAGTTCTTCCACTCCTGGAAGCATTTACTGTACCGTTTAATACCAGTCTACAAAATCTGCACAGTCAGCTTTTTATCTACAATAACATTCATTAATTTCTCATCAACCATAAACTCTAATTGAAACCTATTGGGGAAATACAAGCAAGTACCCATTAGACAATGGTGAAAAGTCTATTACTCAAGTACTGCACTTAAGTACAATTTTGAGGTACTTGTAATTTACTTACTTACTCTTACTTACTCCACTACATTTTAAGGTAAATATTGTTCTTTTACTCCACTTCATTTAGCTGACAGCTTTAGTTACTTTTAACTGTGAAGTGTTTTTTTATTGTTTGTTTTTCAACTCTTATTGATTTTCCTCATTTTGAACAAAAAACATATCAGTCACTACAGACACCATACACATTACAAGTACACATTTACATTAAAAGGTAATTTAAGTTGTATTAACTTATGTATCTCAAAATGAAAAGTAGGCAGATGTAGGAGATAAAATAAAAAATAAATAAAATAAATAAATACAAAAAAGATTATACCTATATATATATATATATGTATATATATATATGTGTGTGTGTGTGTTTGTGTGTACCCAAACATGTAATATGTTTGTTTTTAATTAAACCTCATAACAGTATATCAAGTCGTTAAAATGAGTCATATCCTGAGGTAATTGACATGCTGTTTACATATATGCATCAATACCAATAATGTAATGATATATTTAGAATATCTGGGTGGGTTCATTCTGCATAAGTACTTTTACTTTTGATACTTTAAGTACATTTTGATGCAGATACTTTTGTACTTTTACTTCAGTAAGTTTTGAATGCAGGACTTTTACTAGTAGTGGAATAATTTGTCAGTGTGGTGTTAGTACTTTAACTGAAGTAAAGGATCTGAATACTTTTTCTACCACTGCCATTAAACAGCCTGTTTTGCCATATTTTAAAAACTTTTCAAACAGTGATCATTCATATTTTTGATCTTCTCTAAGCCAGATTTTTTTTTACCGATACTAGATTTATTTTTTCAGAAGCATATGGTAAAGAATATGTTTTTATTTATTTTATTTTTTTTGGAAGATTTTGTTAAAATCAAAGCTGTGATATCTGTAACCATTAAGACCTGCTGCTACAACTGTGTTAACATAAAGTCCAAAGATCGTTAGGCACTGATGAATGAATACATTTAAAACATCTTTAACATTATTTTTATTGACATACCACTGTTTGACACAGTACAATAAAAAACAAATTTATTTGACTAGTTAAAGTTGTAGTTGTAATCCATTTTATATGGCATTTCAACAGGATAAAAAAATAATAAGAAAATAATTTGCTATTGGAATTGAATGCAAAATTTGTATTTCATCCCATCAATCGTCTACAACTTCATCATATTCATAAATTGCTTGAACATCATAATGGTTTTAATGTCTGAGGACTCTTTGCTTATTTGATTGATGCCACACACTGGAGCCCAGTGTGGTGTTTTGCATCACTTAAAAAAGTAGAGATTAGATTTGTGTTAAGACAATCCCAGAGAACACATAGATGAATTTAAACATTTATTTTAAAGGTGGATTTATTGATAACATCATAGGTGAGCAGCCAGTGTTTTAGTGCAGAAAAGATTATGTCACCGATTGTTTGTTTGTTCATGTAAGGTGCCAAGTAATAGTTTGAAGATTGCTTTAGTATGTCAAATGTTAGATTTTTTTCTTTTCTCTTTTATCAGTGTGCTGAATAGGTTTTGAACTGTTGCTCGGACAAAAATCAATTTGATGTAATCTCCTCTAGCTCTGAGGTTTTTGAGAAAAAATGATTTGAAACTATAAGTGAACAGTCAAAATAATGAGTTACTAGCAGCCATTTCAATCATAACACAGCCATAAAAAAGCTCGCAGTCCAAACCTGCCCTGTTCACAATGTTACGGTGGCCCTGAAGTGCAATCATCATAACGGCAAACTGCAAACACAAAACACTGTTGTGTTTTCTGTTTTGTTGTTTTGGTTTTTTGATTTGTCATTGTGTTTTTTGATTTGTTGTTGTGTTTTCTGTTTTGTTGTTGTGTTTTTTGATTTGCTGTTGTGTTTTTTGATTTGCTGTTGTGTTTTCTGTTTTGTGTTTGTGTTTTTTATTTTTTTGTGTGTTTTTTTTATTTTTTTGTTTTGTTTTCTGTTTTGTTGTTGTGTTTTTTGATTTACTGTTGTGTTTTCTGTTTTGTTGTTGTGTTTTTTGATTTGTTGTATTTCTTGATTTGCTGTTGTGTTTTTTGATTTGTTGTGTTTTTTGATTTGTTGTGTTTTTTGATTTGTCGTTGTGTTTTTTGATTTGCTGTTGTGTTTTTTGATTTGTTGTTGTGTTTTTTGATTTGTTGTGTTATTTGATTTGTTGTGTTTTTTGATTTGTTGTTGTGTTTTCTGTTTTGTCATTGTGTTTTTTTGATTTGTTGTTGTGTCTTCTGATTTGCCGTTGTGATTTACACTTCAGGCCCACTGTACAATGTAACATCTGAGCTGTGATGTTTGAAGTCAGGCTTTGGGTAATCAGAAACAAATCAGATTCCACAAACAAGCAGCAGAGATGAGGTGACTGCGGGGCGTCTGCTCTGCTCTGTGTGAAGCTGCTCACTATCAGCTGCTGCTCC
The DNA here is from genome assembly GCF_030273125.1 of Centropristis striata. NCBI lineage: Eukaryota > Metazoa > Chordata > Actinopteri > Perciformes > Serranidae > Centropristis > Centropristis striata. Next base: position 18,402,487 of record NC_081528.1, on the reverse strand, counting down.
GTCACATGGAGAGGAGTCAGTGGAGGTGGGCTGACTGAGAGGAAACCCCGGGGCAGGAGATGCCTGCAGGGGTTCTTACACCAGATCTACCTGGACCAGCCAGGGAGGACCTGAGAAGGTGACAGGACTTTTGTGCTACTCTGTTTGCAGGTTTGACAAGGATAAGTGAACAAAAAGAAAAAAAGACGCAACTTTGCCATCATGCAAGTGCAACTAAATACTGTAAGAGTACAAACTCTGTCCTCCAGGTGAATAATTAACATTCAGCAAGATGTACCGCTGACGACAACTGTTCCTCTGGGGACAATATATGGGTGGTTCATGTGTCACTAGAGGATATCAGTATAATGGTATCTTGGCCAGGGAGTGTGTCTATGTTCCCCTCTTTATATGAGACTGGGGAACATAGGACCCTTTTTCCCCGCTTTTCCCCAAAAGGTTCCTATGTTCCCCGGTCTGTTACTTTTTCAACAAAAAAAAAACTGAGCAATGTTCTTCTGTGACCTTAATGATTCAGGCATACATCCCAATAGACTTGATAATGGATTGGGCTCCAGTCGCTGCTTGACTACCACACTAACCTCCTCACACATGGATTTCCAAAACTGTTGAATCTTATCACATTCCCAGAGGCAGTGAAATCTTGTCCCTAAAGTAATCTTGCATTTTGGGCAGTTTGGAGAAGCCCCTGCTGTATATTTTCTATAGATATATGGAGATATATAAACATTTTGTAAAATATTATATTGCTTCTCTCTAAATCTGTTACATATGGATATTTTCGGAGGTAAACATAACATTTCCTCCCACACTTCCTTATCTATTATTATTTTCAACTGAGTCTCCTATAATTTCCGTAGGAATGATAGTCTGTCTATATTCAAATGCTGCAGCTTGGAATAAAATTTAAAGACAAAGTGACCTTGTTTAATTCTTATATTGTCATTTTTAAAGGGGGAGACCAGTCTGGGCTAGTCACATAAATGAAACAAAACCTAATAAAAAAAATAGTTGTCAATATTTTGGGTTGCCAGGTTGCATCTGGGCTACTGTTTCCTGCCTCTTTTGCTCCGTGCATGGACGGTTTACATGCAATCAGCTGCAGCCCTCTCTACGTGATTGGACTTCAAACAGAAAACAGAAGTCTTCAATACCAAAATCTGTTCCTGTTGCCTACAGATTCTACATTCATATGCAGAATATGTGTTAAAGAGATTAGAGTGTGACGGTTTTTGATGTGAAGTTAACATAAGCATCTTTTCTCTAATTCTATACATCTCATATGGTCACAGCGTGACACCTACTCATGTGTGCTCACAGTGATGTATACTGTGATATATGCTGCTGCTGGCAGGTATGTGCTATATGTTTGTGTGAGACAGAGTGAAAAATCGGAGAGGAGGGGAGAGAATGTGTAAGATTCATGTAAATCACAGTGATGTAGTAGATGTGCATAACTGTGTGTGTGTGTGTGTGTGTGTGTGTGTGTGTGTACAAAGCACAAATAACCTTTAGCTGCTTTAGATTCCATTACTGTTTGTTTGACGCACATGGAAATGTATTTACCCCTTTTATCCTGCCGGTTTAATCCTCTGCCCTCATTTCACTGCAGTTTAGGGAGTTGTGCGTGTGTGTGTGTGTGTGTGTGTGTGTGTGTGCATTGTGAAACAATGGGCCCCTGGGCACAGACAGGCAAAAGGCCCCAACTTCTTTTCTTCATAGCGTCGAGACAAACAGACGTTTTGAAAAAAAAAAAAAAAAAAAATTCCATTACACTTTCAGCTTTATTTGACAGTGGCAGAAATGCAGAGTAAGAGGTTGAGGAAAGACCTGCAGGAAAGAGCTCCGAGCCGGATTCAAACCCAGCCCCACTGCATGCAAGAACTAAGCCTCAGTGATGTCGTTCTCCCAGTGGAGACTTGTCAATTTTGGGCATTTGTACTGGCAGCAAAAAACAACTATTTACGTTTTAGACTCTCCTCCACCGTCATCTTACTGGTGTAGTAGTAGTGATTGACAGTGATGTGGCGTTTAAATGGTGGATGTCATACTCGGGTTGGTTGGGAGGGAGGGGAGGTGGATGGAACAAACAAAGGGTGGACTTTTCACCCATCATTTTCTTTTCGTTGTAATTTTGCCTCACTGTAATTCTCTTATGATTCTTTGTGGTAATTCCGTCCCTCTTTATATTCATTTTGTTTCTCTCTGGGCTTGTTTTGAGTTTCATGATTGCCATTTTGTGTCAGATTGTAGTTGCGTTGTGTCTCTTAGTCGTTCATTTATGTTTCTTTATGGCCATTTTGTGTCTCTTTGCAGTTGTTTTCTTTTTCTTTATAATCATTCTGCATCTCTTCATGGTGAATATGTGTCTCTTTGAGTGACATTTTGCTAGTGAAGACAAGGGCAAGCCCTGACACAGGCCTGTTCACTAATCCATCATTATGTTCATGTCAGTAAAGTATTCAGATGAATTAGAAAATATGAAGTTATAATACTCTGTTGAATGGTTTATGCATTCAGCAGTAGCTTGAAGATATATTAATCTCATCTTTGAGGTTGATCAAAGAAAGAAAAGTATTTGAAAACTGGAAAGAAAGGGTTTTTTTTATCAATCTCAAGTTGAAGGTGTAATATTTTTGCTCTGCAGAGAACTTGCAACATATTAAAGTGTACTTTAAGGTCTTTTGCAGGCCAGCACATTCAAATAAGGTGAGAGAGGAACATTAAATGATGCTACAAAGCAGCTCGGCAATAAATCAAAAGTTGGTGATTATCAAGAGTCTATGCTCATTTAAATTACATGAGATTTACGCTATTTTTTATGGATTTAATAAGATGTATTCCAGACAAAAGTGATGAGTAAACTCTCTTTAAAGGAACTGAATTAATTTACACTCCATGTCTGCCGCTGCTCTTATTAACTTCTGATGTTAGTGTGTGTGTATCATGAGCGGAGCTTTAAAAAACTACTCCATGTGTTCAAAGAACTACATTTAAAAGTGCATGTAAATAAGTTAGCACTGTGCTGACTGGTACGCAGTGAGCTGAGTGACTGGCTCCAGAAGCTGAAGCAGGAAAATTCTTATTTAGGTCACCAGCAGCGAAAAAGTTTTTAATATCCTTGTTAGGGTTAGTCATGCGGTGATTCAGATTCAATCTTCTTTATTGATATGATTTGTCTCGATTATGTGGTGTATTGATCGGATAACATGGCAGGGGATTTGTCAACATGTGACACCAACACACACACACACACACAGAATGATATTCTACAGATGGAGATAATGGAAGCTCGCATGAAGCAACAAACTCCAGCAAAGGTCATCCAGCAAAAAAAGTTAAACTCAGCACAACTTTTTGTGGATTGGTGTCATAATAACTCTGTTTTATAAATTTTAGTATTTAAGCATAAAATAAGTATTCATTTATACACACGTTACTCAAACAAGACTTCCTGAAACATATTATGAAACTGGTTCCTGTAGCATGATGCAACCTCCAGGCCTGGACATGTGTTAGGTGAAAAGTTAAACCAATGCAGAAGTGCCTTAAACCTGCATTCTTTCTAATGGCCAGCAAGTGGCGACTCCACTGGTTTCAAAAAGAATTCAGATTGCATAGAAGAGAAAATAACCCTGGTTTTCACTACATTAACATTTAAAAAATGATTTTTTTTTTTGTCTCAATCGTTAGTTTCAAGTCTTCTTCAATACACCATGGTGTTCATTTTGTGAATTATGGTCCAATTTAGAGCAAAATAGATGACAAAACAAGGTAAACAATCAAACTTTACAGCCTTGTGCTAACCAAAGCTAGCTAGTTTCTGCTAGCATTAGCTCATGACAAATAACCTTGAGTCATCAATGTAGGTAGGATTAATTTTGTTCATTTTAAATTTCAACCTGAAAAGTAACTAAAGCTGTCAGCTAAATGTTGTTCAGTAAAAGTACAATGGGCCTTATTCACCAATATCTTCTTAAGAATCTTCTTAGATTCTTCCTTAAGTCCTAAAATTTCGAAAGAAGACTATGTCAGATTCATCAACGTGTTTTTAAGCCGCTGAATTGTTCGCAGCCGTGTTCTTAAATTGATGAATGCCAACTCCTCATAAATAGAGCCGGCGTGCCAGGTGAGTCTAATTAACATAGGATTAGCACAGGTAACCGCCCATTTATAACCATAAAAGGGCCCATAAAAAGGACTGCAGGGCCGTGTGTAGAAGCCACACAGAGGAAACAGCAACAGAATGCCTAAAGCAAAGCGTAAATCCGTTGGAGCACAGGTAAAAAGACAAAACAACTTTAAATTTAGCAGCCTTAGTGCAGGTTGCAACAACACAAGTAACTCCAAGTCAATCACACTTCTGTGAAATCAAACTGTCCTTGAATGTGTGGTATCACTAATTGACGGCATGATTTCCAATTTATTTGATTCATGTTAAAGCATTGGCACATTTAATTTAATTAAAATGAAAAATTAAATAAATAAATAAATACATAAATATGACGGAAATTTCACTGTAATGCATGTTATTGAACTTAGCAAAAGAAGACAACACAAGCATGCCAACATGCCAGCACTGAAATGTGCTTAAGCGTAGTCCTGAGTGTTCCTAGGATTTGTTCTTACCTAAGAAAAATCCTGGATAAGAAAAAAATTAATGAATGCCACAATCTTCGTAAAATCTTCGTAAGTAGGAATTTAAAAACAAATTTGTTCTTAAGAACGGTTCGTGAATGAGGCTCAATATTTGCCTCAAAATGTAGTGAAGTAGAAGTATTAAGTTACATCAAATGGAAATACTCAAGTAAAGTACAACTTCATTAAAATTGTACTTAAGTAGCGTACTTGAGTAAATGTACTAAGTTACTTTCCACCACTGATCATATATCCACGGTTACCTCAAGGGTGAACATCTTTGTCATATGTCATAATTTACCAACTCGCCCCCACCGTCCATCATTGAAATATACAAATTTTCTCCAAATCTTGACTTGTGTGTGAAGAGTTTATTGTCTCTACTTTCTATCGTCCTTCCTCAGCTCCCTGTGTTCAGGAAGGATTTAGTCCCTCTGTCCTTTTAAAACATTATTCAACGTGTGTGTGTGTGTGTGTGTGTGTGTGTGTGTTGGGCTAGCAGGGAGGGAGGGGTCAGCAGCAGGCGACTCTGCTATCTCCGAAGCTTGTCAAGCATGCTGTTGGATACATAGGAGACATTTCACAGGTGAATACACACTCAAACACACGCGCAGGCAGGTTCCAGGGGAATGGCAAGGGGCGAGAGAGAGAAAGGGAAATGGGTGAAAGAATTTCAGCCCTCATGTAAAAATCAACAAACGCTTTCTCCTCCTCTCCTCTATTTCTCTCCGTCGGTAATCGACAGCGTGTTGAGTTGAGAATCTCCAGGCAGTTACTCAGCGGTTCTGCATGGCTGCCTCCCAATTGGAATACCGTTACAGTCAAATCACACACACACAGAAACAGATATGCAGGTACACAGTAATGAGAGTACACACACATGTCTGCTTTGCCGGTAATGAAGCAAACACATAGGCACACACGAGCATGTGTGTGTGTGTGTGTGTGTTCTTGTACTTCCTACATAGTGGGGACAGGAACAACCATCAGAGTGAGGACATTTTCGTGAAGTGAGGACATTTCGGCCGGTCCTCACTTCTTTACTCTTTGGAGTCTTGGGCTATTTTGTCAGTTTTTGAATACTTTTCATTCTGGCACTTAAAAAGTGTTTACTGTGCTAGTGCATGTTTGGATCACTTTTTTCAGTACCTCATCTATTTGATCTGATGAATATTTTTTCACTTTGACTTACTGGATCAACATTTTAAACCCAGGAGAAAGAAAGAAAAACCCAAAACATAAAACTTTTTAGTTTAAAAAATATGTTTTTTTACTTACAAAACATTATCATGCTCAGTAAGAATTTTAAATGTTGCAAATGTGAATATATATATATATATATATATATATATATATATATATATATATATATATATATATATATATATATATATATATATATATATATATATATATATATATATATATATATATATATAATGAGGATCTGGATCTATATTTTATATTTTATCCTACATATATTTGACCTTATCATCTGCTTTACTCGGCCTATCATCATCAAACAAAAACCAGCAGGGTTTGAAGCTACCACTTTAGAGGGAACTCGATGTCAGGGCTTGATGTTGCTTCGTTATTATCCCATCACATAATGAAGAAGTAATGTGTCAGTGTTTTTTATGGACTCCAAAGGGTTAAAGGCTTGTTTGAGAGTTCAGATTTTGTTTCAGGGTTAAGGTTACAACTAGGTTTATGTTAGGGTTACGGTTGGGCATTTAGTTGTGATGGTGAAGTAGGGCTGGGCGATATGGACCAAAAGTCATATCCACATATATTTAGGCTGAAAATCGATATACAACATATATATATATATATATACATATATATATATATATTGATACAGAGCCAAATATGACATGTCACAAGTAGTTATATTGAAATTGTTTATTTAAGTGAACATGAATACTCTATCACAACATGACTACTTTTTTTTTTTTTTTAATCAAAGCTCTGTTAAGTGCACATTCACAATAATAACAAACATTACAAAAGAACTAAATATGAGAAACCCTAGTAATGGCAGATTTTAGATATAAAATATATATATTTTTAAAGTATATTGTTAAATGTGATATGGTCGAATCAATTTTTTTTATTTCAATATATCGCCCAGACCTAGGGTGAAGGTTAGGGTAAGGGGCTAGGGAATTCACTATTCCAATGAGGGCCCTCATACTGATAGAAGTACAAGGATGTGTGTGTGTGTGTGTGTGTGTGTGTGTGTGTGTGTGTGTGTGTGTGTGTGTGTTCCCTCCCTCGCTGCTAGAGTCAACAGTCATGCTCCAGTCGTCTCTTACTGTCATTCATTCTCTCTCTCATTCTGTATTTTAATGTCAGCCTCTTTTCTTCTTCTCTCAGCGGCAGACGAGATGGGGTCGCCTTGATTTGTTTCACCCACCGTCCCGCCGACGGTTTGATTTGCAACGCGATCTGACCCCCCTTGCCCCGCGATGGGGCGTGTTTGATTTGCGATCCAGCTCTGTCCCCCTCCGTCTTGTCCCGCTGCTGTTGTGTGGTTTGATTTGCGGCGCCCCCTCGTCCTGCTCCGGGCGGAGGGTGAGAGGGGTTGGACATAAACATGTGGCTTTGGTGATCTGCAGTAACTAAGCACCTGCATTTTATTCCCCGGGTCAGAGATGAGTCCTCCAAGCAGGATGGAGTCAAATCAAACAAGAGATTGTCCCTCTGCCTGTCTCTGTCTGTCCTCCTGATTTGCATATTGCATTCCAACAGCTGACATTTGGATGACAAACTAACATTGTTTGCCGTCGCACTCCAGTCCATGAATTAGATTTACTCTGCTTATAAAAGACAATGGCTGCTAAATGCCATTTCTCTCTGTGAGTGTGTATGTGCTTGTGTGTGTGTGTGTATGCCTATTGTCCATAACAGCGTCTTTCTGTCTCCCGTATGTCTCTGCAAGAAAATGAAAACGCCAATCTCGCTTTGTCTTTTCTTCTATTTACCTCCCACCCTCTCCATCCTTCTCTCCGTCTTCCTTCTGCAGTAAACACGTAAAACGACTCGTGTGCATTTATTAGCAGTCGGCTAAAAAGTGCGCTTATTTACCAAGCGCGCTCATTCACTGTGACCTTTAAAGAGAAGGAGAGAGATGATCTAATGAGGAGGACATGGTGGCAGCGAGGAGATGGAGGGAGAAGATGAAGAGGGTGTGAGGAGATGGTATGATTTGTGTGTGTGTGTGTGTGTGTGTGTGTGTGTGTGTTAAAAAGCACATATACACTCAGTGACATTTAGCTGCCAAACACCAAGCGTCCCTCCTTCTATCTGCCTCGGCCTACTTCTGAGATGGAGAGAGAAATCTGCTAATATCTGGCTCCTGGGGCCTCATGCATCAACGCTGTTTACACACAAAATGATGCCAACTGTCACGCACACGCCACAAAAGTGAACTTGATGTGCAGCAAAGCTGTAAACTGCAGTGTTTTATGCTCTCCTTGAAATGTTTTTCACATCAACTAAGCTAAAACTAAACCCCACTGAAAATGTTATTTGCAATTTATAGTTCCCGCTAGAGGAAAACATGCTGTTTTTCCAGCCTCCATCCTAAATATGAGGGTGTTAAATGATTTTTTTCTCAAGATTAGAGTGGAGTGTTAACTTAGTGGAATGCAATTGCCACAGATAATATGCTTTATTCACTGTGTCAGAACCACGATCGCCAATGGTTTTTCATGTGACATGGAGGTGTCAACTGTAGTATATTTTATGTTACAAGTGGTATATTTTATGTTACTTTTAATATACGTGTTCTGCTTTACTAAAGGGCCCCAGTCTGACCTTTTGTTCAGAACAGAATTGTAACAACTGGTTTAAACCAGAATTAACATACTGTAGGATCTGGGATTTGTCAGACATTAGAGGCTGTGAAAGCAGAAATATAAACAGCATAAGTTGTATCCTTTTAAGGTGAAAAGTAGACTTAGCAGCAAGAACGTGCCCCGTATGTTGAAGATGTAGGTTGTTACAATTATGGCTTACAGAATTGCTTAAAAACGCCCTAACACAGACAGAAAAGGCAGAGAGAACAAGGGCTTCATTGGACTTGGGGACACCTTTTTTTTTCAGCAGCCTTAAAATTGACAAAGTTCTCCTTCGCTGTACCTAGGCAGTGTATTCTGATGTCTGATAATAAAGTAAAACTAGTAAAACTAAATCTAAATTTAAAAAACAAATCCTTTTAATCCTGAATCTTTTAGTGTGACTTTTTTTTCCTATGGGGTAATAAATATTCAGTAATTATCCTTGACCGCACTTGGGTCACGAAGGGCTGGAGCTGATCCCAGCCACTATCACAGGACTGACACATAGAGACAGACAATCACTCTCATTCACTTCTACAGGCAATTTAGAGTGACAAATTCAACCTAAGCTTCATGTTTTTTGGACTGTGGGAGGAAGCCGGAGAACCCTGAGAGAACCCAAGCTGACAAGGGGGCAACAGGCAAACTCCACACAGAAGAGTAGCAGGCCGGAGTCGAACCAGCGACCCTGTTGCTGTAATAAATATGAAATATTTTATTCATCCTTAACTGCTTCTCTTAACCAGGTTTGGGAGGCTGGAGCTACTACCAGCTTCAAACCTATTTCTTTTAATGGAGCAAAAATAAATATAATTTATCTCCTCAACATTTTAATGATGTTTTTATTATGCCACTAACAACTATATAGATGATAATAACAAAGGATTCTGGGACGGTTCCAGGATGGTGTTGAAAAAGTTAGTTTGGAGCCCTGGGACCCACTGAAACGAGGTCCCAGGGACTCACTACACCGGAAACATATGAACATCACTAATAGAAAGACATTTTATCAGATATATGTTGCCACAAATTAGTCGCACAACTTTTCACACATCCCAGCTATTAAATTATTGTCGGTTTGGCAACAATCCAAATGCAAAACTTTTAAGGGCGTTTTGTACAGGCAGCAAAATACAACTCACATTCATGTTGTGGACTGTCCTCCACCACAAACAGCAGACTTTCACCCAGGACACGGGGTTCGTGTCCCATGTGATAACTTCCATGGCTCACATCACCCTAAATATACACATTTACATACATACACAACCGTCTTTTATAACACCCTAAAAGGAGTTTTTTTCTGCCCTAAACCTAAGTCAATGGTTTTGTAGCCTAGATTCACAGAAACTGCACCTTTTTTACAACAGTGAACTGTACATGTATGTAAAATGACGTGTGTGCTATTTTTACTTTCCGCTGTTTGTCAAAATGAGCGTAGAGTATGTCGTGGACATTTCACGTTATTTTGTGAAACGCTCATATATGTTGTTATGGGTGGTACTGACAAACGGCCTATTCTGTAGTTTAGGTTGGAGATCTTGTCTATATACATTTATGGGTCATGAAGTCCTGTTTTATCTCTTTCCCATCAAGTCCCAGAACAAGTCAGTTCATCCAGCAGTCAAGTCTCAATTAACTCCTTTAAGTGACTCCATTCTGTAGAGAACTGGGTAAGGGGGGCAGTGGACTTTTAGGGGGAGATAGCAGGTCAACAGTGGATGCCAAATAGAAGTGGCACTATATGCCTACCGCTTGAAGTGGGCATGCAAAGAAGAGACTCATGGGTACCCATAGAGCCATTTTTACTGTGAAGTAAAAAAAAAGTGCCTTTCGTTTAGATGGCGATGGCGTTTTTGGGGCTTAAAAATGCAAAAATCTGAAACCACCCTCCAGAGTGTAAAACTGTAATCCGCTCCACCGTATCGTGTCCGTCTACACTGACAAGACACAAAACTCTGCTCAGATCTGCTCACGTCACGTACGCGTTTACGACACATACATGCTCCAGTGCAGGGAAATAAACAAACATGTGGGATTATTTCCATGCGTCGGACCTTCAAGCTGCTCTGGCAGCTCTAATAAACTTACAGGAGTCTTTCCACCAAATGTACAGGATATGTACAGATAGTATTAGTGAACAGAGAAGGATCTGTAATTACCTCTATCACATTCTGGATGCACCAATTGGTCGGAGTTGAGCCAGACGGCTTTGGACGAGACCTGGGAGATCTAGTGGATGGTGGAGAACTTTGTGGAAGGAGTAGCTGATGAAAATGTGTGGTGGAAAACTTCCACATGCTCTTATCTCTTTAAGTGATGCCGCCTGGCATGCATACCCAATCCAATTCACACACTTTTGCGTCACCGTATGCAGCAGATTTCTTCCTGAAAACGCTTGTCTAAACGTGGAATAAAAAGTGAAAACGCGACGCCAGTTTTGCGTCTTCTGTTCAGACCGTCATTATGTAAACGTAGCCTTAATCAGATATCTTGAGGTCAGGTGCCATGCTAGTTCTTCACTTACGAAGATTTAGCAGAAATTCGAACCGTTATTTCTGTCCCTTCCCAACAGGACATGATGAGACATTACAAATAGATTCCTTAGATCCTCTTTGCATACATGTGAGTTAAAAATGATAATTTTTTACATTGAAAAATGTGTGATTCCTCCAAGGTTATATGGCTCCACTTCATGAATGTGTAGAGACAAGACACTGGGAGCTGGCTACAGCTATTGTCTGTGCAGTCTGTGTTTATTCATATGTATGAACCAACTGTACCAACAGTCTCGTAGTGAATTATAGGAGACTCGGGCTCCATCTGAACACATCCTAACATGTTGGCCGAAAATCTCAAGTCTCAGCTTGTTTGAGATCTTTTGACTGTAAAGTCTATAGCAAATAATTCACTTCATTATCATGCTCATCAGATCATTCAGTGCCCCGTGTACATATAAGCATCTGCATTTGTTCTGTTTCTCCTCTCATTTATTCTGGGTTATCCTTTCATTTGTCACGCGTCTGCATGCGCTTTATATTTCAAATGCCTAACCAGCACTAGTTGACAGTTCTGTGTGTCCATCTGCTCTGCTCACAACAAAATAAACAACATCAGATGGTGTTTTTCTGTCAACTCCAGCACAAATACTCAACAGCATTATAAAGAAAGTGTCAGTGTACAGCCTTACAGTAGAAAACACTTAGAATTCTGGATCTCTTGCACCATACCGCTAAATAAAACAAAAAAATACTCCATGCTATTAAAATGTTGATGATGAATGAATACATTACTAAATGTAATTGTATGAGCTCTAAGCTAACAGAGGTTGTTGAAATAGCTTTTTTTAATTAGCATCGATGATCGATCCTGCAGTGACACCACAGGAATAAATGTGTGTGTGTGTGTGTGTGTGTGTGTGTGTGTGTGTGTGTGTGTGTGTGTGTGTGTGTGTGTGTGCATACAGAGAAAATGCCATGGACCCAATAAGGTCGCTTCACTCTCAGAGACAAGATGTCACAGACACACTCGCACATATATACACTATACACACAGGGATAATTAGCAGGTGTGAATGGAGGGCAGCAGGCAGGAAAAGGTAGCCAGAGAGAGAGACAGACAGAGAAAGAAAGAGAGAAAAAGAGATGGAGAGGTAATTGGTGCACCTGTCTGCAAGGGAAAGGACAGCTCTATTTTCCACACACACACACACACACACACACACACACTGGGACACACAGGGACATGTGTAGACAGAGACACTGACAGGCTTGCATGGACGTATACCAAAAACTCAACATAGTGACGCAAATGTGTGTGTGTAACAGAGAAAATGCCCCCAGCACCTTTATTGAATAGTTCACAGCTTGGCAGCCAAATGTGACAGTCCCAAGCCAAATTTAGGTCTTTTTTAGAATACTTTTTGTCGGTGAGTGTTGCGAAATATTCAATACTTGGTTGGCTTTGATTTAGTTTGGTCACACTCAAAGTCAAGAAGAAGTTTACTTTCAAATCATGTGTTTATCGAAGACAGCGTTAGAAATTGTTGTGTTGAGAGAGATAGTAAATGGATTACATTTTACCAGACCCTTAAAAAAACGACCAAATAGGTTGTTTCTGTAAGCAGCTAAATACGACCCATATTCATGTTTGATGAGGAAGAGTATAAAGCACTGGAGTTGAACTTTGGGTGAGTAGGAAGGTGGTGGAAAGTACATTTAATCAAGTACTGTACTTCAATTTTAAGGCATGTGTACTTTTCTTGAGTATTTTCATTTTATGTAAGTTATACTTCTATTCCACTACATTTTGAGGCAAATATTGTAATCTTTACTCCACTTACTACACTTAGTAACTTTTCAGGTCGAAATTTAACATAAAAAAACATGATAAAAATACAAATTTTAAACCTCATAACAGTATATTAAGTAGTTAAAATTTGACCTACCTTGAGAAAAAAATGCTTTCATAAATGCATTAATAGAAAGAACTCAATAATATATTTAGAATATATAAAACAATCTGAGTTGGTTCATTCTGCATAACGAGTACTTTTACTTCTGATACTGATACTTTTCTACTTTACTTCAGTAAGTTTTGAAGGCAGGGCTTTTACTCGTAGTGGAGTATCAGTACTTTTACTGAAGGAAAGGATCTGAATATTTCTTCCACCACTGGGTAGGAGTGGTGGTGGACGGGTCAAACAAACCAGGACTTTCACCCAAGAGAACAGTGTTCGTGTCCCACCTGAAAACAAAATTAAACGATGTGATTCAAACGTCACTGAACTTCCGTGCATCACGTTTTTACATAACTATGTCACTTCCAGTAGTCACATCGTCCACATAAGTCCTTCACTTAAAGCATTTACGTACGTTGATTTACTGTTTAAACTGTATTTTATAACACCTTACCAGGAGTAAATGTAGCTCCACGTTGTGTAGCCTAAATTTACCGAAACTGCAGCCTTTTTTACAACCCTAAGATTATGTATAATGACGTGGACGATATTTTTTAGAACTCTCCACTCTGTACCACAAACCGCTCATACTGGTCGTTATGGGTGGAATTGACAGGTGACCTGTTCTGTCCTTTTGATTGGAGATCTGGCTTCTACACTACAGATCATCCATTCATGCATTCATACCCTGGTGGTTGAGGCTAACCACACAATTGGGATTCAGTATCTTGCTCAGAGACTTCAACATGTAGACCGCAATGAAAAGGTATCAAACTGCCAACCTTCTGACCTTTGAGGGAAATAATTAGTGATGTACCAATGAAGCCTCATGAACCATTTGCTTTATTTTCTGAGCCCACTAGATGACACCCTTAGTTTGAAAAAGATTGAAAAAGACTAAAGCAATGTCAATAAAGTGTTGTTTAGCCGTTTGTTGAACAGAGAGCTCCATCTAGTGGAGTCAGAACATTAAGAAAATGGTTCATGAGGCTTCATTGGCACATCACTAGTAATACTATCTACTGTATCTACCCTGTGCTTTAATGGTAAAAAGTATTTTGGGCTCAAATTGAAAAACCATAAAAGATGTGATCTCTATCATTGAAAATCAGGGTGTAAACATGGAAAAAGTGCAATGTCTTTTCTTCAGTGTATTTCACACATTGTTCAGCTTACTGCATGCTGAGCCTTAAACAGCAATGGTGGGCTGCAGGATGATCCCACTCTCATCCCGGCATAAACAAGACTTTTGTCTGTCTGCCACTGCGGCAGAGAGGTATTTCGTTTGTCTGCCACTCTGACATTTTATCTGCACTTTTGAGATCTATGTGCTAAATGAAGGATCAAGGGATGATTTCATTCAATGTTTCATTCAACGTTCCTTTTCGAGTTTACATCACTACGTTTAGAAGTCTTCACAACTGTCAGATGAAATAGATCAAATACAAACCAGTGGCATTTATGGTGGTAATGGATTCAGAATTGCTATATAAAAACATGAAGAAGGTTTACAAGATATGAAATTCTGTTTTATAAAGTAGACAGAAACCATTCGTATTCCACTGGCACCATTGTGAAAATTACAAGGTTGAGTTTCGAGGACCAATGTGTGCAGAAACAGCTTTATAGACCTTGGTGGGGTACAAACTATCACAGAGTGACTGTAGAATGTTTTACAGTCCAAACTCCAGCAATGCAGACAGACAAAGATGCTTACAATCCAGAGGTCTCTCTGACAAAGCATGACATCCCTGACTTACCAGATACTTATAATGCCCAGATAAAGATACCAGAATCTGAATGGACTACCAAGATAATGGATAATTAACATGGACAATTTCAAAGACAGGTTTCTGGCTAAAACCAACAACTGAAACTTTTTTATCATTTGTTTTCAAGAACCATAAAACAGACTTGTTGTCTCATACATAAGCAGATTATGGCTGTGCCTGAAATATCTCCCTGTTTACTGTATTAAAATAGTAAATATGACAAAACAATGGAACAAATAATTAGGGTCCAATGGACTCTACTTTATAAAATGTGGTAATGCATTGTGGGATTGTTTGGTAGATACAAAAATGACCACTGTGCGACTCTACATTTGATGATATCATATGGAGGTAGAGTTAGGGGAAAAACTCAATACAGCATAATATCACGATATTTTGCGTGGCATTATTATATCGATTCATGGCTGCCAAGTATCAATATTTAAAGTTCCATCAGTGTTTTCGCCTTTTTTTCTGAGGCGGTAGCAAGCTGACTTTATGAATATACTGGAGATACTGGTATCATATGACACTAGAAGATCTAAGGAATCTATAGGCACCAAGTGCATCAGGATACCGTGTTGAAATAACGCTGCAAAGTTAGACTTTTTTATATTTCATAAAAAAAAAAAAAATCAAGAGCAGTGAAGCTTAAAGTTTTTGAAAGTTTGATAAAATGCTGCAGTTGCTGTTGTCCATACATGTTTGTTATCAGTTCAATTCAGTTTGACTGAATACTTTGTTGGTCAGTCTGTGAGTTTGAATCTCATTGTGGAGAAATAAAAAGACTGAAGTGAGATGAACAGACTGAGAATTTTCTCTTATTTTACTAAACAATTCTTGATTGAATTTAATTTTGTGGACACAAAATGCAGTTAAACGTTTAAATCACAATACATTGTATCACAATACTCACCATTTCGTAAAATGCTTAAAATCACAATAATATCGCATCGGACTCAAGTACCTCTAATACCTGAAGAAAGATGTAGTTACTGCACTCTGGTTTTGCTGTAAAAAGTTCTAATAGTAGTGATAAACAGAGTAACTACAATGTTGTTGTCTTCTTTGAGCTTTTATATTATGTTTTCAGTGAATAAACATTTTCAAATTGATTTTGTTATCAGTGTGTTTAAAAGTGTTTAACTCTATTCAAAGATGTGCATATATTAGACTTAATATTATAAAGTTATGTCATATTTTAGTCTTAATATAATTTTATCTCACTTTTTTACTTAATCACTATCTAGACAATAATTTCCCTTTCAAATAAACTTTTGATTTCTATTATCTTTATGTTTAAATTAGTATCTATATCAAAAGCAGACCCAGATAAGTGCAATTACTGCTTGGTTTTGAGTTGTATTTTGTGTTTTTTATATCATTACATCTCTGAAATAAAGCACAATTTAAATCTAAAACCTTGTCACGAGATGAAACAGACATCAAGGAGTTCAATTTTTTGCTATAACTCAATTTTGACCAAAAATGTAGTTACTGCAGTTAGGCTTGGTAGAACAGTATAAGCCCACCCACTTTTTAGCAGTCCAATCAAATGGAAAGTATTTGATTAAAAGCCCTGTAGTAACTGTACTGTACACCTCTCACATATTCCCTTTCACTGAGAAATATATCACAATACAGAAGCTAAAAATGCTCTAACTTTCGTTCCGGGGCATTCATTTCTTTAAAACAGGTCTGCATGAGCAGACAAAGAGTTTCAGTTGAGGACCATCTCCAGGCCTTCCAGAAAGAAAGGAAGACCATAGATGTGCAGCACATGCTTAAACAAAGACAAAGTTTTCCTCCCACACTGTGATATGTGAATGTGTGCATGTGTGTACTGCACGTGTATTTGTGTGGGTGTGTGTTCACGGAATTGTTCACGCTCCCAGTGTGAGTGTGATCTGGATCCAGGGCTTCTGCTAAAATCTGCCGGGCTGCATGCCAAAGCATTGTTTCACACCAGACACAATCAAACTCACACACACACACACACACACACGCACACACGCACACACACACACACACACACACACACACACACACACACACACACACCTCATAGGGATCTTCCATGTCTTGTTAGACATGCTCTGCTCTGACCCAATGTGACCCAATGTGACCGAGCATGCATGGTGCATGTGTGTGTGTGTGAACAAACACCTGTCTGCCTTCGGGGCAATGCATGTTACATCCATGGGCTTGTGTGTGTTCATTCACATATTTCTGCCATGTGTGTGCGTGTGTGTGTGCTTGTGAGGGTGCCATCAGGTAGAAACTTTAGAAGTGAGTGGGCACACATAATTTCCACACCGTTTGATTGTTCAACGTCCAAGCAAACAAACACACACACATTCTCTGTACACCCGAACACTCATATTCCTTTCAAATGTGCAGAAGGCTTTGAATAAGCATCCAAGCACACACATACAAACACAGGCGCACACACACACACACACACACACGCACATGCATACACAGATCCAAAAGTGTCTTTGTGTATGTTTTCAAAAGTTGGCTGCTGAAAACGTATAGAACGTCAGCAGCTAGTTGGCTGCCATTGTCAGCGCCGACAAACTCTGCAGTCTTTCATTCTTGGCTCAGAAAAACTTGGAAAGGATCATTTTGTCACTTTTGTTACTTCAACTTGAAACTACACAGTGACTTTTGAAGCATTTCTTTGAGATATTAGTTACTTTTTGAAAACTTTTTTTGAACAATCCGCTCGTCCTTTCTTGGTAGATGGATGAAGTTGTTGTTTTTGAAACAAAGGAAGGCTGCCTGTTTAAGTATACACCTTGAAACTTAAAAGTAGCAGTCAGGTCACATTGTGCTGCCACTATATGTTCACAGACTGCATGCAAAATACAGTAAGTCATATATTTCTGCTTTCACTTGGCAGTACACTGGGAATTGCATTTAAATGAAAAGCTCCAGATAGAGGTAGTACTACTAGAGGTAGTATTATAGAAGACATCGGCTATAAGATGAACTGGTAGCTTCACCTTTAAACAAGCTGTATTGTTGCTTGTGTTTCTCAAACTTAAGACAACAGTTCTGCTTACTGTACAATATGTGTATAATTATTTCTCTGAAAGATGAAAATAAGCCCCACGTTTTCCACTAATATCCAACCATCATCAACAGTCATGCTAGAGGCTTTGTAATGGAGCGTGTCTATGTTCCCCTCTTTGTATGAGACTGGGGAACATAGGACCCTTTCTCCCCACTTTTCCCAAAAAGGGTCCTAGGTGGCTCAGTTGGTAGAGCGTTCGCCCAGTGATTGGAAGGTAGGTGGTTCGGTCTCTGACCATGGCAGCCTACATGTAGAAGTATCCTTGAGCAAGATACTGAACCCCAAAATGCTCCCGATGCTGCATTCATCTGTGTGTGAATGAATTCCCAATGGTGGCAGGTGGCACCAGTATGCCATGGTAGCCTCGGCCACCAGCATGAATGTGTGTGTGAACAGGTGAATGAGCGTAGTGTGTAGTGCAAAGTGCTTTGGATAAAAGTGCTATATAAGTGCACTCCACTTACCATTTACCATATGTTCCCCGGTCTGTTACTTTTTCCATCATTACTCCCAAATTCCATGGCAAATAGGCCTAACCCTAATCCTAACCCACACCCTATTTAAAAAGCCACAAAAATTAACTGCAAAGTAATAGGCGACGGTAGGCCCGCTGGCCACGCTGAGAGTCTACCGTAAAGATGTATGTATTGCTATAGGGGAACATAGGACTTTTTGGGAAAAACAGGGAACATAGGACCTTTTTTTGAAAAAAGTGCCCCAGCAGGGATGCCCCTTTGTAAGACTTTGGACTTTACTTTAGCTAAATGCTAAAATCAGTATGCTAACATGCTCCTAATGGCAAATCTAACATCTAATAACATAAGCTGTTTGGGAGGTATAGTGTTTACCATATTAACAATGCTAGGATAGCATGTTAGCATGCTAACGTTTGCTAGGCACCCCACACAAAGTACCTGTGAAGCTGACAGGTATAAGAAATAAAATTATTGCAACTTAGATGTCATAGTAATCCATCAACCTCAACTCAAGTGTGAACCAAAGTGGTGGATCAACAGACATTGTAATCCCGATAGCCACGCTGCTGGCATGGCTAATTATGAAGCACCTTAAAATTTGAACAGTGGTGACTGTCTACAATCATCAACCCATCTTTCTATCCATATCCTTCCACTTATCCATGGCTGGGTTGCAAGCAGTGATGGAAACTAACTAAGTACATTTACTCAAGTACTGTACTTAAGTACAATTTGGAAGTACTTTAAGTAACTTTGTACTTCTACTCCACTACATTTAGCTGGCAGCTTATGTTATCAGGTTAGTCTTCTGGTGCATTCTGGTCATTGATGCTGCTTACATAAATGCATCAATGCAAATAATCTAATATTATATTTAGAACATATATTTAACAATCTGAGTGGGTCCATTCTGCATGAGTACTTTTACGTTTGATACTTTAAGTACATTTTCATGCTGATACTTTTGTACTTTTACCTCAGTAAGTTTTAAATGCAGGACTTTTACTTGTAGTGGAGTAATTTCACAGTGTGTTATTAGTACTTTGGTAACACTTTCTATGAAGACTACATCTATAGTGCATTATGAGCGCATTCATAGTGAATTATAATGCTCATTATAATACATCATAATGCATTATGACTGCATTCATAAACACATATAAAGCTTCATGATGCACTATATCAACAGTTATAAATATAGCTTATAATGACTTATAAATCCAAGTGTCTTATGAGTGCTCTTGACTGGTTATAAACTACAGGCTGACTGATGAGGCTTATAATACATTACAACTACTCATACCCCTCTATACACACACCTCAACAATCAATTGTTATAAGGACTCATAGGATGCCATAAGTATAAATAAATGATCAATGTATGCTTTAAGTAAAGTAACACATTTTCATGCATTTAAAAGAAGCTATGCTGCATCATAAGTCATTTCGTCAGATACCAAATATAGACTTATGATGCAGCATAGCTTCTTTTAAATGCATGAAAATGTGTTACACTTTACTTAACGCCAACAATGAAACATCATGATTAGCTATACTGCATTATAGATGCGTCTATATGAACCTCACTTTACTTAAAGCATACATTGATCATTTATTTATACTTATGGCATCCTATGAGTCCTTATAACAATTGATTGTTGAGGTGTGTGTATAGAGGGGTATGAGTAGTTGTAATGTATTATAAGCCTCATCAGTCAGCCTGTAGTTTATAACCAGTCAAGAGCACTCATAAGACACTTGGATTTATAAGTCATTATAAGCTATATTTATAACTGTTGATATAGTGCATCATGAAGCTTTATATGTGTTTATGAGTGCAGTCATAATGCATTATGATGTATTATAATGAGCATTATAATTCACTATGAATGCGCTCATAATGCACTATAGATGTAGTCTTCATAGAAAGTGTTACCAGCACTTTTACTTCAGTAAGAGATCTGAATATTTTTTCCACCACTGGTTGCAAGAACAGCATGCTAAGAAGATATTCCAGTTGTCCCTCATCCTGGCAACATTTTCCAGCTCTGGTTGGGAATAGAATCTCTCCAACATGTTCTGGGCCTTTTACCAGTTGGACGAGCCTAGAACACCTCTAACGGGAGATGCCCAGGAAGCATCCTGACCAGATGCCAGAACCACCACAGCTGGCTCCTTTTTGATGCAAAGTAGCAGTGGCTCTACTCTTGAGTTCTCCCTGGTTGCTCCCCGTATCTCTAAACCTGAGCCCTGCCGTCTACTCATTTCGTCCACTTGTATATGCAATCTCATTCTTTCAGAGCTTTGCCAACACAGTGGTCCAGTACAGCACCTACGTTACAATCAATCAAATGAAAATCACTTTATTTATTTATTTAGGGGAAATTCATTTTACCCATTTAAGCCAGGACAGCATTACCACATTTCTACCATTAAAACCGGGAGCGCTGTTGCGTTATTCTACCATTAAGGCCGGGAAAGCGGATACATCGTTTTGTTGTATTTGTAATTTTTTTCCACCTATTTTCGGTCTCTTGGCCAATGAAATGGATCAGAATCATGATCAGAATACATGCGGGAGTGTCGCAATGCAACATTGGACTTTTCCAGAACTTTGAAATCATGGCGGAAGACGACTATAGCGGAGGGAGCTCAGAAGTAAGTGACTGAAGCAATCTTGATGAAAACAGCGCCAATGATTTTATTGCTGATCCGGACTTTGAACCCTCGGAACCAATCGACCGGGATTTATGGATGAGGAATATGTTTTTAGACGACATATTTTCACCGAAGAACAGACAGATTTGTGGCCATCTGGAGATAATAACAATAATAATACTAATTGATTCTGATGATGATATAAGAAATCATGCATACTTTATGCGTCGTTGAGTATCCTGAAAAGTGCAATATAGATCAAATGTAATATTATTATTTATTATGATTATTATGATAATTATCTTTATATTTTTTTTTATTACAGTAGGCTAATGAGAACTTTGTCTATTTCTTCCAATGGTCATATCATGTTTGCATCTTGCTAATGGGCATGTATTAGTATTATGCATAGGATTTTTATTCAGTCAAATGTAACATTTGCTGAATTTGTTGATTTTTAAAAAAAACTTTATTGAAGGTTTGGACAAATACACTCAACTTCTCATGAAAGCCACAGGTATAAGCTCTCAAATACTTTTTGAATTTAATTTCACTCTGCTACAGAGGCTGAAAAATCTTCTGTTGAATTTCCAGAAAAACTTCAGGTTTTAGGGGGTTCTTTCAAAATCGCCCATAGGTTTTCCAGGCATTTTTTCCAGGCGTTTTAGACCTTAATGGGATAAAAATGACTGAACTCTCTTGGTACATAATATGGCCTCATACTAAATGCCAATAATTCAATGTCTGGGCAGCACATCTTCTACTTGGCAGTAACGTGCAGGACTGCACCATCTCTGGTTCACGAATAAAGCCAAGCCCCCACCTTTTTTCTTGCCACTAGCTTTAGCATCTCTGTCTGATCCTATGAGAGTGAAGCCAGGTAGATCCACATTGGAGTCTGAGATGTTTTGATTCAACCACGTTTCCGTTAAACACAAGAGACTACACTCACGGTATACTTTCTGAGTCTTCACCAGTATCTCCAGTTCATCAGTCTTGTTGGGCAGAGAGTTGACATTCCCCATGATGCACACAGGTGGGCGCTCCCCTCATCACTTGGGTCGATGACTATCTGACGAGCAGACCGCAGTTTGTGAGATTACAGAACTGTGTGTCTGATCGTCTGATCAGTAACATCTGCGCCCCCCAGGGGACTTTACTGTCCCCCTTCCACTTCACCACATACACTGCTGACTTTTAGTACTGCACTGAGTCGTGTCATCTGCAGAAGTTCTCTGATGACACTATCATTATGGGGTGTGTTGAGGGCGGAGGGGAGGCTGAGTACAGGGACCTGGTGGACCGGTTTGTGAAGTGGTGTGGGGAGAACCACCTGCAGCTGAACGTGAGGAAGGAGATGGTGTTGGACTTCAGGAGGAATAAGCCCCCGCCCTCTCCTGTCAGCATCGGTGGGACGGATGTGGAGATGGTACCTGCATACAGGTACCTGGGTGTCACTCTGGACAACAAACTGGACTGATCCACCAACACTGCGGCCGTATACAAGAAGGGCCTGAGCCGGCTTTACTTCATGAGGAGACTCAGGTCCTTTAATGTCTGCAAAAAAATGCTGCAGATGTTCTACCAGTCTGTTGTGGCGAGCACCATCTTCTTTGCTGTGGTGTCCTGGGGGGTGGGCATCAAAGCAAAGGACGCCAACAGACTGAACAAACTGATCAGGAAGGCAGAGTCTGTTGTTGGCTCTAAGCTTGTCACCCTGGAGGAGGTGGTGGAGGACAGGATGCTGGCAAAACTGCTGGCAGTCATGGACAATCCCTCTCACCCCCTCCACAAAACACTGAACAAGCTAAAGAGCAGCTTCAGCAACAGACTCATTCAACCCCGCTGCTCCAAGGAACGATACAGAAAGTCGTTCCTTCCTTCTGCAATAAGACTTTATAACTCATCTACCTCTGCCAGAGCCAACATTACAGAAATGCACTAAATCTACGCACAACACTTTGCTATGTTATTAATATTACTAGAAAATTTCCTCTGGGGAAATTCTGAAAGGGCCACGGGGGCTACTGCCGGTGTGTGTACACTATGATGAGATTCTTCAGAGATTTCAAACTATGCCCTTTAACCTCAAAATGTGTGTGTGTGTGTGTGTGTGTGTGTGTGTGTGTGTGTGTGTAGCGAAAATCGTATAAAGTTACCTGTGTGTGTGTGTGTGTGTGTGCGTGCGCGTGTGTGTTTGAAGCATGTGTATGCATGTGTGAGGAGTGTGAGTGTTTACGCGCATGTGTGTGTGTGTATCTGTAACTGTAATCACATCAAAGATCAAAGGCAATCAGATCAAAGCAATCAATAGAATTAACTGACACCTGCCAGTGACAGCAGAGGTGGACAGACTGCAATTTCTGTCCTCGAACAGAAAGCATTTTTGGCAAAACCATAATACCTATCATTGATCCGACTTCACTTTGAAAGTCCTGAGTTCTTCCTGAACGTCTACAGCTCAAAATTTTGCTCAATTTCGCTCCAGGCCGCAAATTCCACTCTACAGAAATAATTTATACATAGAAACGTGGGAAAATTTGTCTTCTCACTCACAATCCTCTGATAAAGCTGTCAGAGTTATAGTTTGGGCGTAGGATGCACAGATGTGCCACCAACATGCACCAACAGCCTCATTGGCTCCGATATTAAAAACACAGGAAGACTTCTGAAGAAGGGAGATGTAACAGTTTTTTTTGATCGCTCTAACAAAGCTATTTTTTCATTTTTCTTAAAAAAAAAAACATATGTAGACGTTCAGGAAGAACTCAGGATGCTCAAAGTGAAATCGGATCAATGATAGGCATTATGGTTTTGCCAAAAATGCTTTCTGTTCGAGGCCAGAAATTCCAGCCTGTCAATGTTTCGGGACATTGGCAGGTGTCAGTTAATTCTGTTGATTGCTTTGATCTGATTGCCTTTGATCTTTGATGTGATTACAGTTACAGATACACACACACACACACACACACACACACGCGCTTAAGCACGCACACTCCTAACACATGCATACAAATGCTCCAAACACATGCACGCACGCACACACACACACACACACACACACAGGTAACTGTGTGTGTGTGTGTGTGTAATTAAAATCACATAAACACACACACACACACACACACACAGGTAACTTTATGCGATTTTCGCTACACACACACACAAATCTCTGAAGAATCTCATCATAGTGTACACACACCGGCAGTAGCCCCCGTGGCCCTTTCAGAATTTCCCCAGAGGAAATTTTGTAGTTATTATTACTATTACCATTATTATATATTAATTAATTATATATCATATTATTTTATTTATAATTATTTTATTTTATTTAATATTGTTACTATGTATTTATTATTACATATAATATACTATATACTGTACTATTATTATTATGACAATTATATACCACCTAGCCACTATAGCATTGTTGCCATCATATCATCAGTATAATTACCATCATCTTGCCAACCTACCAACTGATTTCTTTTTTTTTTTTTTAACTTCTTAAGTGTCCTTGTTCTGTTCTATTCTGTGTTTTTTTTTCTATTGTTGTTTTTATTTATGCTACCTCAGTATCTTATTCTATTGTATTTTATTGTACTTGAATACCGGACTGCTGTGACAACCGAATATCCCTTCAGGGATGAATAAAGTAATCTATCTATTTATCTATCTATGACTGATGGCAGGAAGGCTTATATCTCCATTTCTGAGCCTGCACTTTTGCACCAGCACGGCAACCTTGAAAACGCCTCTTAAACTCAGCTGGAATAGGGTGATGGTATCCTCCAGACTTACTCCATTTCAATGGGAAAAGTGTGTTTACAGTAAACCACTTCTCCATCTCACACTTCCCTTCCCACGATCACTTTTATTTTCTGGCATAGAACCATGGCCTCAGACTTGGAAGTGCTGACTTTAATCCTGACTCTACCGTTTCACACTCGGCTGCAGACTGCTCCAGTGAGTGCTGAAGGCAACAGTTTGATGAAGCCAACAGAACTACATCATCTGCATAGAGTTGATTATACAAGGACCAGATGGCTTGTAGCAACAACTGCGATACCCCGTATTCCCACAGTGTCCCCCACAGAACTCATCAGGAAACATGGTTGCTCCAAAAGTACAGAAAACACATGTAGACTGGATGGAAAAACTCCCATGAGCCCTCGAGGCACCCTGCAAGAGTAAAGACCTGTTCCATAGCCAGTCTGGCTATGTGCAACCACCCAACAACAAAATCCTTCCGGTGTAGTTGTTTCTTCATAAAGTATTTGTTCATCACCACTCACACAAATCTGAACCTATTTTTTTTATGTTATGCTGCATATGCCTGTCACAACGATGCATTAATGTTTTCATTAACATCCACAAAAGGAAAAAGTAGCTTCAGCTGCCTCAGGAGAGATTAGCCGTGTGGCTCTGTTACAGCATTCCAGGAAGATTAACTTCTTCCTCCTCACTTCTTTCTGCTGCAAATCTTCTTTTTCCTGATTATGATTTGTGGAACACATGAGAATTTCTTTTCACAAATGAATAAATCTTATTACTTACATGTGCTTCTGCATTTCCATGAAATTACTATGACAGTAGAGATGAAATTAAACCACCACAGCACTGACAATATGACTGATTAACATGGAATTATATTTAATGTCTAATTATTCAACGGAGAGAGGAAGTGCAGAACCGTTGTTTAACACGTGAAAGTACATGTTTGATTTGCAGATACACACATACACATGGAAAGGTTAAAGGCCAAAGGTTGCCATGCTACATGTTAATCAAATTGAGCGAAGCATTCAAACATGCACACATACACTTTAAAAGACACACAAACACACACACACTTTCAAAAATTTGAAGGATTACGATTCCTCCTGTAACAAATTAACATCGAGTGTGAATCTGGCAGTAGACAAATCATTCTGTCTATGTTTCAGTGTGTGTGTGTGTGTGTTTGTGTGTGTGTGCAGACATTAGTGCTTTCATGCTACTGTGTGTATGCCTGTGTGTGTGTGATCCATGCCAGAATATTGTGAAACAAAGACGTATTGTCTCCCCCATGAATTTATATTCAGCCAATTTATCATAAACAGAGCCGCGTGGGTTCGTGTGCATGTGTTTGTTTGTGTGTGTGTGTGTGTGTGTGTGTGTGGGTGTGTTTCCCTTCACATGGACCAGTTTGCCCCCCTGAGTGAAATATAGTAGGGACAATAGTTTACAAATTGGCTGTGCGCACTTTGACACGTATCACTGATTCACATATTCTGGTCTGGTCAGATTCAACAGGCGTTAGCTTCAGTTATGAAGGTGAGACCAAGAGTCCTCAACAGGCAGTTACATATTTCAGAAGACAGTGATGTGTCCAGCTTTACACCAACTTCTACTTCAACGAATGCCTCACTGAGAAACCTAGGCTTGCCAGTGTCACACCGCGGTCATGCAGTGTTTTATTTTGTGTTCTAGTCTTGTTATTTCCTGTTTTATTTTGAAATAGTAACTCTCCTCTCGTTTCAGGTAACTTGCCCTTTTCCGTGTGTAATCTGTTTGATTGTTTCCCCTAATTACAGATTGTGTTCACCTGGTGCTCCCTTCCCTCCATGTGTTCCAATAGTCTGTGTTTTCCCTTGTCTTGGTCCAGTGTGTTTGACCCATCACCATACCAGCCACTTATCGTTTTCTCCTTTTTGGATTCCTCCCAAGAGTGATTTTTCTCTGTAATTTATTAGTTAAGCTCAGTTCTTAGTTTCATAGCCTTTTGAGTCAGCCGTTTTGTTTTTCCTCCTTTTGGAGTGATTTTGTGTTCTTTAATATTTTTCCCCCTTTAGTCCTTATCCAGTTTTTTCATAGTGTTTTTGTAGAATCTTTTATTTTTCCGATCAGGTTTTGTCCCTCCCTTTTGGAGCGCTTTGTGTTTGTAGGTGTTATTATTTAATAGTTTTCCCCCTGAGAGTTTAGTTAGTTTTTCCCTCTTATCTTAGATTAGGGTTTATATATTTCGTTTTTAGTGTAGATAGGTTCAGTGTTTTCCTCCTTTTGAGCGACTTTTCTTTGTTTAGTTTCAGGTGTTTCATAGCCCTTTTCTTTCACTCCTTGAGGACTTACCCTGCTGCATTCTTTGAATAAAGAAACTTTTAAGTTCACCTGCTCTGCATCTCAGTCCTGACTTGAGTCCGGCCTGACAGCGATTTAAGCAACAAGTTACAAGTGTGGTTTTATATTTTTGTAGATTGGTCCGAGAATTCTTAGCTTATCTTAGCATACAGACTAGCATCAGGAATAAGTGACTAGTTAGCTCTGTCAAAAGTACGAGCCAACACATTATGTTAGCATTAGCTTGTTATTTACTGACCAGCTGCGGCTGCAAGCATCTTTTATAAAGTCCTTGTAGTATAAAACCTTGCTAATTGGGTCCAAATGTTATTTATTTGCCTAATTAAAAAGACAACATAAGGTTTCACAGTTAGCTTTTTTGGTAGCAAAAGTTTGATAATGTTGTTACTCTAATATTCTCCATGTTAGCTGTTTTTACTGCCAATCACCTTGGTTATTTTCAGTGTAATTCTTTGTAGTATATTAGTATATTACTTTGTAGTAATATTCAGCTTGCATTATTTGCACAAATTTTACAACTAAACTTTTTGTGTTTGTGCTTTGCGTTGCTAACTCTTTCCCAAAGTATCTAGGTCTAGCCGCAAAACTTATTAAAAGTAATCAGCTGGTGTCATATGCTCATTTTCCCATCATGACATCAGCTGAGTGGTTGTGTTAGCTGACTGCCTCCCTGAAAAGCATGCATGGGAAAGAACTATAATATTATAATTTAGGCTAGGCTATTTATTTTGTTCTCTGAATAATTTAATTTAATCTGTTAAGCGAAATGAACAACTGAGCTGTTGCATATGTTTGGCCTGTTCTCATTTTCTTTCTTTTTTTTCTCTCATTGTATATTTCTTTTCTTTTCTTTTCTTTTCTTTTCTTTTCTTTTCTTTTCTTTTCACTTTTCTTTTATTTCCTTTTTTAGTGTTTTTGTTGACTTTTACATGTTCGAAATAAAATTCTCAATCAATCAATCAATCAATCAATCAATCAATCAATGTATAATTCGCTAACTTTGTAAGTAGTCATGTTTTAGGAATAAAGTTGCTAAGAGGCTCTGAAAAGTGGCAAGAAAACTGAGACGGTTCATGCTTCCCAAACAGCCAAAGGACTTTTACAGACATTAGCAGTAACTGACACGAACCTGTGTGTGTGTGTGTGTGTGTGTGTGTGTGTGTGTGTGTGTGTGTCAGCCTAGCTTCTGAATGATCCCAGAACTCACCAGGAACTCCACTTGTTTCTGTTATCCTTCAGGCTCTTTTCTTTTTCCTCTCTGCATGTTTATGGCATAATGCCTCAGGATAGGTGCATGTCTTATACTCCAGGTTCAAACATTTTCCTTTGATGTGGATGTGCCTCAGTTTGCACCTACTATTTAAAATCAATCAAATCAAATCAAAATGACTTTATTTTATCCCTGAGGGTAAATTCAGTTAGTCTGGTAGAATCTCTGTTAGAATGAGACAGTCTGATGGCTGTAGGAGAGAAGGATCTTTTGTATCTCTCCGTCCTGCAACAGAGAGAGAGGAGTCGTCCACTGCTGTTTTTTTGGTCCATAAAGGTTTTGTACTTGTATCAATACTGCTTCTAATTCAGACTGAGTGTGTTTTGTTTGTTTCTGAAATCTTAGTCTGTAAGAGCAGCCAGTAGCACAAGTGTACAGTTAGCATGTAGGTGCATGGCTCTATTACCCACTATAGACTTCTAATATACACTCAGTTACATACTCAATGCAGACTATATACTGTGTGTGTGAGAGAGGTTTAACATATCCTCCTCACTGCTCCTAATGGATCTGTAGAGGTGGAAACGGCTGTAAGAGTGCTTCACACTGATATCAGGTACGGATGCATGCATAAATGTACACACACACACACACACACACACACACACACACAGTTGAGGTCACACGGGTGTAAACAGCTTCCACTTTTAACTCAGTGTCTGCCAGTCTGTCTCTGACTGTCCTCTACAAGTACTGATAAGAATTGACTTTCAACCTCTCTCTACCATACCAGCACAGTCATGACTAAATAAAATGAAATAACTAAATAAACCAACAATTCAATATGTATAATTATCAATACAACTAGGGCTGCAGCTAACGATTATTTTCATTATCACTTAATGTGTCGATTATTTGAACAATTAGTCGACTAGCTGTTTGGTCAATAAAGTGTTAATATCAATCAGTGTTTCCCAAACCACAAGATGACATCCTCAAATCTCTTGTTTTGTCCACAAACCAAAGAGATATTCAGTTTATTGCCATAAAGGAACAAAGAAACCAGAAATATTCACATTGAAGAAGCTGAAACCAGAGAATTTGGACTCATTGGGCCTCATTCATGAAACGTGAGCAGAACGAATTTGTGTGTAAACCATTCGCAGACGGAAATTTACGTGCATCTCTGCATTCATCAATATTTTAGTAGCTCCGATCTTTTCGTAGCTACTAACAAAATCTACACATGCTGCTGACCACACGTAGTGCTTGTGTAAATTTAAGAACGCATATAAATAATGCTCGTCACTGTTGGAAATTACAATTTTAATTCATAATGCGTTCTGTTATGTACACAATACGCAGATGCCTTTGAAACATGTGATATAAACATGACAAACGATTAAAAATATAACATATTTAGTTAAATTAGTTGGCAATTGGCGGGATTAAGATTCAGATTAAACTCATAATTGTGAATTATCTATGTAAATTGACTCAATAGATTACGCGTTATTTTCTACATGTTAAATGATGATAATAAAAATATAGGCTAATAATAAAATCACAAAAAGGATGTAAACCATTACCATATCTGGATCAATTCTAATTAAACCTCCCACAGTATAAAAGGCCCTCAGTCCTAGTTAATGGTAACCATGGCTGAACTTGCACTTCTACATGATTTGGCGCAAGGCGCTATTTGGAGATTGATTAGTCGTTTCAGACTACCGAGACCAATTCTGTTGCATTTATGCAACATTATGGAGCCTAATCTGACGAGGCCAACAAAACGCAGCCATGCCATCCCTGCACACCTACAAGTGCTATCTGTGCTTGGCTTCCTAGCCACAGGGACGTTCCAGCGGGAGATAGGTGACAGGTCCGGCATTTCGCAACCATCCATGAGCCGCATCCTGCCTGCAGTTCTCAGAGGTATCATTAAATTAATGCCAGAGTATATCCAATTTCCATAAGGCGCACAACGGCAGACAGAAGTAATGCAGGGGTTCAGTGCAGTTGCAAACATGTCAGGTGTTATCGGTGCCATAGACTGCACACACGTACGCATCAAGGCTCCATCCGGTGATGCATTTGCTTACATTAACCGGAAAAACTTTCATTCCGTGAATGTGCAACTGATCTGTGACGCAAAGTGTGTGTTGTTAAACGTTGTGGCACGGTGGCCCGGTGGGACGCATGACGCATTCATCCTGCGTAATTGCGCAGTTGGCACGCGTTTGGAGGATGGAGCTGTGAGAGACGGCTGGCTCATTGGTAAGAATATAGCCTGCATAATCACATGTGTGTGTTATATATGGACTTACCCTTCTATATCCATAGGGGATAGGGGTTACCCACTGACGCCGTGGCTTATGACCCCACTGGCCAGCCCGCAGACACCACAGGAGCTGTCACACCACTACTAACAGATGAAAATAAAAAATTTTTTTGGACTCCACTTCTCCCAAAATAATTTCAATCTCCGCTTCGGAAAAATTATTTTTTCTTTCTCGTTCTTTTTTTCTTTGTGCCATGACTGACAGGTCGACAGGATGCCTCTACACACCTCCTTATATGGTGGTCATTCGCAATTCATGGGCGGGGTTCATGCTAATTGCTGATTACCGGGAGCGCGCTGCCACCTTACGATGGATTGGCATTCATGATCATACACACGTGTTTACGATCAGATCTGAGTTTCCCGCGGCGTTCATGAATCCGGAGTAGGTTTTTAGTAGCGTAGGCTTTTATGTGCAAATCTACGCACAAATCTACTAACGTTTCATGAATGAGGCCCATTGTCTTTAAAAAACTGCTCAAACCAATTATTCGATGATCAAAATAGTAGACCGTTAATTAAATAATCGATTATTGTTTGATTAATCGAATAATTGTTGCAGCTCTAAATACAACTTTTTAATTGCATATTATATTAGCCTGTGTACAATCTTCTTCTTTCACATCTTCATGTTATATTGTAAATGAAAGTATCACCTTCTATGTGTCAGCCTCAATACATCTCTGCAGTGATACTTTTCATGGGGGAAAAAAGTGATTTTGAACATATAATCTTGTTTTTTAATAAAGCCCAGCAGCGTCAGTGCCCTCAAAATTAGTGAAGAGTGCCCTGACTTGCAATTTTAAATTCTAACATTGTACACACACCTGAAAAACTGATTTTCCATCAGCACACTCATGTAGTAAAAGAGGTCCATTGAGAGACATGATTTAATCTGGCAGAGCTGGCCTTGGATGAAGAGCGTGGTTAGTTGAAGAGGGCTCCAGTAGTGATTATTATTTATGCCCGAATTTGAATTTAAATGGTTATATCAATTTCAACTTCAAAAATATGTTTTAAGATGACATACATTCAATTTGTACACTTTTTAAATAACCTATTGATCTGTACATTTGGTGTAAATATATGTCATTACCTTGAAATAAGAGTTCCCATGGGGTGATTCTACCACAATTTACCTACCATTAAAAATTTTCGATTAAAAAATAATATACATATTTTCAAATGCATTCTTAAAATCACAAGTTATTATGTCATTATCATGATAAAATTACCCTTGTTATAATGAGACTATTAACTCGTTATCAGTGGTGGATTGTGGTGGATAACCAAGTACATTTACTCAAGTACTGTACTCAAGTACAATTTTGAGGTATTTCCATTTTATATAACTTTATACTTCTACTTTACTACATTTTGAGGTAAATATTGTACATTTTCTCCACTTTATTTAGCTGACAACTTTAGTTACTTTACAGGTTGAGATTTAAATAAAAAACGTGATACATTAAAAGTGATTAGACATTTGTTTTTAAATTATACCTTATAACAGTAGTTAAAATGAGCAAATAATGTAATAATGTATTTAGAAAACAATCTGACTTGGTTCATTTTGCATAACTAGTACTTTTACTTTTGATACTATAAGTATATTTTGATGCTGATACTTTTCTACTTTTACTTTAGTTAGTTTTGAATGCAGGTATGCTTGTAGTGGAGTAATTTCACAGTGTGATATGAGTTCTTTTATTTAACCCATTTAGGCCTAAAACGCCTGGAAAAAATGCCTGTAAAACCTGTGTGATTTTAAAATAACCCCCTAAAACCTGAAATTTTTCTGGAAATTCAACAAAAGTGTCAACGCTTCCTACTAAATAATCGATTTTTCAGCCTCTGTAGCAGATAGAAATGAAATTCAAAAAGTATTTTTTAGAGCTTATACCTGTGGCTTTCATGAGAAGTTGAGTTTATCTTCACCTTTACCTTCAATAAAGTTTTTTAAAAAATCAACATGTTGCATTGCGACACTCCAGCATGTATTCTGATGCATTTCATTGGCCAAGAGACCGAAAAAGGGTGGAACAAACTACAAATACGACAAATACGACAAATACTACAAAACGACATATCCGCTTTCTCGGCTTTAATGGTAGAATAATGCAACAGTGCCCCCGGTTTTAATGGTAGAAATGCAGTAATGATTTCCCAACTGAAATGGGTTAAGTAAGAGATCTGAATACTTCTTCCACCACTGGTTGTTATGCTATCTTTGAAAATTCAGTAAGCAGCAGGTGAACATAGTGGAGCATTTAGCAGCTAAACAAACTGTTCTCAGGAGATGGTGGAGACCAAAACAGAGCTAAAAGCAGACTTAATCATCAGCGTGACTCTACATGAATGTTAATGCTGCTGGAAGTTGAAAAATGCAACTGTTGTTAACAACACTGCCTTTAACATTTCTTGTTCCCCAAGGAAAATGTGCCCGTTGACCATCAGGACTAAATTAACTGATTCAACAGAGCACTGACAGAAGAACTGAGCTGCTAGAGATTTTAACATGCTGCCATGTTGTCACTCATCTCATATTGCCTTTTTCAGCCTTTTGGCTTTGATTTCCCCTTCTTCACTTGCTGATACACACCAGCTCCCTTATCATCTGTGTCTACTGGCCTCTTAACTCCAACAATATGTGGCCACATTCTGCTTCCAGTTTGACAGTCTCATTTAGCCTCAGGGATACACAAACTAAAGCGATGTTGTGGGCGGGTGAGGCTGCCCTTTTTAATGTTTCCCTTAGTAATGACATTTCATATCAACATAAATCTTATGTTGATTTATGTGTCCTGGGAGGGATTGTGGTGGGAATGTATGAATGAATCTGTGGGAGCTTTATTAAAAGATCCTAACTAGTGATTTTTCCCTCAAGTTAAAAACTGACTACATTTAGTGGGTGAGTGGATGAATTGGTGGGTTCATGTTCCAATCCAAGGCTTTACATAAACTGACATTTTTTGATATGATGCTATTCCCTGTCCAATGAAGCTAAAATAAAACCACTTAGGTGGCGTTTACCTCATAATGAAGATAGCACATTCATGTATAACACAAGATAAAAGCCCTGCATGATTTATTATTTCATTCATGTCATGTCAGAATTAAGCTTGTTGTGTCAATGACATGGGTGTCAATTTTAGCATAAAGGATTAAAAATGTCATGCACTGCTGTAAAAGTAATATAAGTAGGACAGCAGAGAGAGAGAGAGAGAAAGAGAGAGAGACTATCCTTGACAGTGCCCTCTAGTGGCGGCATTTCGAAGGTTACAGAATGTTACGGCGTACAAAGAATTACAAGGTCAACTTAGGGGGGGGGAAGCTGACATTGGGTGAGAGGCGGGTACACCCTGGTCAGGTCACCAGACTATCACAGGGCTGACACATGTAGGGGTTTTCCACCACCTCCGGGTTCCCGGCTGGTGGCCGGCCAGTGCACAATTGCGAATTGTTCTTTAGTTTTCCACCACCGGCCGGGAAAACAGGTTCCACAGCGGCACCAACTCTTTGCTAGTCTTGAACCGCGAACACTCTGGGGCTGCGAACAGGGCTATCTGACCAACAAGACAAACTTGATGCAGTTGAAAGAGACCAACTAAAATGTGTATCAATCATTTGTTTAACTGCAATGTGATTGATACAGGCTAGCATGCTGGCGGCCGATCGGTAGCGTGCTAACGTGAGCGTGATAGCAAGATCAAGAGTAACTCAGTGCCGTTGAGAGAGACCTACTAAAACGTGTAGAATTTATTTGATATTTTTAACTGCAATGAGATTGATACGGGCGAGTGGGCTTGCCCTGGCGGGCTATCAGGACTGCAGTAGCCCGCTAGCATTAGCTTACAACAAAGTCCAAAATGAACATCTTAGGTTCAGTGTTAATACGAAAATGTATTCGGTGTCCATAGTGATCAAGATGAGCAGCACAGATGTGTGGTAGAGACATGTAGTCGGTTGTTGCGGAGACATACAGACGTTAGCAGTGACGCAGTGATGTGGCTCTAGAGCTTGTGGAAAGCAAACAGGTTTGGAGCTGGTTGACAAGTTGAACTAACTGTGAACCACACAAGCACTGGCCAAGCTCTGGCTGTGAATCGGCCCCCGGTCAAAAAACCCTAATAGAGACGGACAACCATTCATGCTCTTATTTACTCCTACGACCAATTTAGAGTCCCCAATTAAACCTAAGCTGCATGTTCTTAGACTGTGGAAGGAAGCCAGATTCAAACCTGTGTTGTGAATTAATTTGAAAATCAGACATTAGCAGTTTAAAATGCCTCACATATGTTTTGACAAACGCACAGAAAACTGACCAACAGTCAGTCTCTTTACAGGAAACTCCTGCTTGATTAAGATTAAGGAAATCCCACTGCACCATTTGGAACAATAACAGGAAAGCATGAGACCTTACGCACGAACATTCGGTATATAGTAACAGAAATAGTGAAACTACGCAGTTGCTGTTCGAACCAAGGACCTGCTTTGTGTATCTTGAATATTGTATCTGTTTTGTGATACTTGTCAATAAATCTCGCACAGGGCTGTCTTTTTAGAAACTCTTGTTGTCTCCCTTAAGATTTCCCACTACACCTGCAACCCTGCTAACCACTGCATGGCCATGTAGCCCCTACTGACGACATCCACGGGTCTCTTTTTAATGTTCTCCCTGTCTGCTTTCCTCGATCTCCATTTTCCTGATATAGGTCTGGCTTCATCACTTTCCCTGCCTTTATCTGTCTCCCTCTCAGACACCTGAGGGAGGGACAAATGTGACCTTAATATTTTCATCTCTTTTCTCTGCCCAAGATTTATATGCCAAAATAACACCTCACCGGGTGTCAAAATGACCCCAGGTTTTTGCAGAGAATGTGTCTTTAAGTGCTTTGCTGTGTGTTGTGTGTGTGTGTGTGTGTGTGTGTGTGCGTGTGTCCACCAAAGGGACACCTAACACCTAGGGCTCTTTTTCTCTTTGTCACTCTCTCCTTTTCTTTCCATTTGTTTCCCTCAATCAATGTTTTCACACCTTTCACTCCCTCTCTTCCTCTCTCTCTGACTGCTTTCTATCTGTTGTTTCCCTCCAAAACTTTGTCTTTTTGTCCCACTTTAACTCTCATCTCTCCCAGATGGACTAAAAATTATACCTATAAACTCAGTTTTTCTGTGAGTCTGCATTTTAAAACTCTGCCATGCTTTTAGCTCCTGTATCTGTGCAGGCATATGGCTGACATGTCCTTTGTGCTTTGAGTCGTATTGTGTATATTAAAAATTGTTCGTATGTGTTAGTTTCTGGGTTTGAATTCACATGTTTTTCTTATTTCACTGTCAAACATCTGTGTTTCATTTTTTCGACACAGAACAAGACTGCTCCCTTAATGACTTCTTGTAGCGGCGTGGCGACTCTGTCACACAGCTCACTGTATTTCCTTTCAGATTTCTGAACTTTCTTCCACTCGTGTAGATGGTTTCAATGTCTTCACCTTCTTTTGATGCCACACTATGACATTTCATTTCTGAGCAACAAGCAATCTTGCTGCGCTCTGCTACCTCTGTCGCTTGAAAATGAAATCATAGGAGGTAAAAAAAAAAGTTTTAAAACCCATTAAGGGTATACCTGTACAGTGTTGTTCTTCTTTTTGTGACTGCGGTGTTACTTTAATGTAGAGCGCCACTGAGAGTGACATTGGAAAGTGTAAGAGAAGGTGGATGTGACAGCAGAAGAAATGATTAAATGAAGATCTCTTTGGAAGAAACAAAGACAGGAAAGAGAATGATTCACTCGACATGAAGCATACTTTACTTTGAAAGGATACTTTGCTGATTTTGGGCCAGCTTTGTCACATCACAATGTGAGTTGTATATAATTGTGATTTCTAGGGGCTGCACGACACTCAGAACAATAATATTGTTATAATTAACATGTGAATCTGTTGGATTGACGAGGATGGGACAGCGACATCATTGGATTATTGGCCACTTAAACCAGGAACACACCGGCCCGACAGTCGGGTGTCGGGGACAGTCGGGAGTGGTCAAATGGCG
This sequence comes from Centropristis striata, assembly GCF_030273125.1. Classification (NCBI taxonomy): domain Eukaryota; kingdom Metazoa; phylum Chordata; class Actinopteri; order Perciformes; family Serranidae; genus Centropristis; species Centropristis striata. Next base: position 18,365,841 of record NC_081528.1, on the reverse strand, counting down.
TCGGGTATGCGTCTGTTTGGTGTGTTTATCTGCATCAGGGAAGCGCGGAAGCTGTCGCATGTCAATTTGACATGCTCAGTCGGGGAGAGTCGGCCGTCGGGACAGTAGACTCGTCGGGTCCTCTGATTGGCTGTGTGCTAGCTATGGGCGGATCTGATTGGCGGTGCTATAGTGAATCAGCGCAGTGTGTGGGAGGGGCGGATACTATTAATTAATTGCTATATTCGGGCAAGAACGAGTCCGATAGCAGACAACGCGACCATCAGCTCAGCCGGAGCGACCATTTTGCAGCAAAGCTTTGTTTTCCAAAACGTCTTCTCAAAACTAATAACAAGCTTAATGCTGTGTGCGCTTTGTTTTTAATCTCCATGGTTACTTCTTTCTACTTCTTCTATGGTTTCTTCGTTACGTCATTTCCTGTTTTCATGTTTTGGATTACAGTCACGAGACTAGTGCCACCCGTTGTTAGGGAGACTTGCATCTCGCGCAAGCGCAGAACGTACAGGCTGCTGTGTAGCCAACAGTCATCGTGGCGATGTGTTTCACTGCTTTTTTACACCCAACTGTGTCCGACGAGAGGCGACAGAATCATCGGACAAGAGCTTGTCGGTGTCGGGCCCCGTCAGGGCGGTGTGGGGGCCTTTAGATTTACATGCCAAATAAGCTGAATTCCTCCTGCAATATTTTCTGCTTGCGTTAAAGATTTGCGGTAGTTCTGGGAAAGGGAGAGTTATCATTTATTGCAGTGTGATGTGTTTATGAGGTCAGACAGAAAAGATATGCATGTTTGTATATCTAGACATTTTCCATGGTTTTCTTGATAATGATTTTGGTTATTGTTATTATTAAGAAAATCATGGAAAATCAGCTCCTAAATTAAACTATAATGAGCTATTTTTGGTGTTATCATTCAATTTACCTTTAGCTTTACCAGGCATTAAAATGAACAGAAAATTAGAGAAAACAATGTGGTCTAATAATGTTTCCCATGACTGTATATGTGCTATAGCAGCATAGCATTAGCATTTACACCATGTGCCCTGAGCTCACCCATCACAAAGTCAAACACTGCAGCTTTTGAATTCACTTAACCTCACTCGCCCAAACTCTTAATAGCTCATCTTGTTAATGGTGTCAATTTGTAATTGGTGTCGAATCCATAAAAACAAACCACTAAAGGCCCGCGCTGACAGCTAGCATTTTTAAAAGTCTGAATCAAAGTCACTAAAAAGCAATTATTTAACTTAGAGAAACATTTTCTCTCCCAGTGTTTGATCTGTTTCTGCAATGTATTTTCTTTCTTTTCTCTTATGTGAACTGTGTGTGTGTGTGTTTGATATCTGCACGCTGAACAGTATCTAAACCAACTCCAATTAAATACGTGTGTGTGTGTGTGTGTGTGTGTGTGTGTGTGTGTGTGTTGAAAACCCTCCTAACAGCTATAGAGACTTGCTGACCATTCCTCTGTTGCCATGGTGGGCTAATTAATCAGATTAATTGAATGCTGTTGATCAATAGCCAGCAGGGTGTAGACATTAGTTAGTTAATATGTTTCTCATCAGCCGGAGATGCAGCGTGTGTGTGTGTGTGTGTGTAGGTGTGTGTGTGTGTGTGTGTGTGTGTGTGTGTGTGTGTGTGCGTGCGCATGTGCTTTAATGTGAGCCAATAGCGCGTGAATACAGAGAAGATTAAAAGGGACTTTGATTTGATAAAATAATAATCTAACTTCATGGTAATGAATCACCCCAGAAAAAGCGAGCTTGGCTTCTTGTCCCTCAAGATAAAAGATGGAGGACAAAAGAAGAAGCAGAGATGTTTTATCATCTGACCAGGGGTTCTCATCATTGTACATGTTTTAAGTATGTGTCACCTCATTAGCATTTTAGAGCTGCTGCATGAAGTGTTTTTAAACATCATGATGTTATTTTCAGCTTAATTATACATAATACATATGACTATAATAAGAAAATAAGAGTGTGGAGAAGATAACTGGTGACACCTTTATTGCAAGCGTTATAAATGACCTTATATAGAACCAAGTATGTTTATGCTTGGTGCCAGAAACCAAATCCACAAAATTTCCAAGAAAATACATCCACATGTAATGCATTTTATTTTCCCAAAGTGAATTTGATTGTATTTTGAATATGTGATATTCACTATTTAAAATGAAGGGGTGTCATCACTCTCATAAGTATAGGGCTCAGGGGCCTCTCTATGGGCTGAAATATGTGCCACCAGAAACTGAATTTGAATTATTTATATTAGAATTTGAAATGCTTAACTTGAATAGTTGCATTAAAAAGCTGAATTTGAATCACATCATTTGAATTTGTACTGTTCAATTTGAATCATTGCATTGAAAAACTGAATCTGAATTGCAATTTGAAATTGAATTTATTAGTTTGGAACTGAACATTCAGTTCTCACAATTCAAATTCAGTTTGCGACGAACATCCGGGTAGTTGAGGCACAGATACACAGAGCGCCTTTTTGGCCAATCAGCACCTCCGTTTACTTATGTAACATTTGTTGCCACCCGGTTGCCATAGCGCCTCTTCGGCCAGTCCATGGTCAAGCCAGTCTACTTTTTTCCTCTGTTTCATGGCAAATGGCAACCGGGATATGTACACATGTGCCATGAAATGCGAGTCGCAACATTTTCTGTTGTTGTTGGAGTTGGAGAACTTGTTTATACACTTATTTCTTTTGCTCCGTCCTTCGCTCTCACACTCCAGAACATCACTTCCACCTTGATGTTGTTCACAATTAGTACGGTAACTTGAGGACCCTGCCAACAACATGCGCGAGTATAGCAGTCCATTGACTGGGCTGATAACAACCTGGAGCAAGACCCTCCTAGCCTATGCTTGTAACACCTGGGTGGTCTTGAACACTTTGGTTAAGGTACGGAAAAAAGATGTCTTGAGCTGTGTTCTGATACCCATACTTCCCATACTTACTATACTTAGTTTGAGTGAGCAGGGTGTTCCGATTCCAATCACGGCAAAAAGAAGTGTACCTGAAGGACCCGGATGGTGCCCTCATAACGGTCAAAACGCTGAGTGTACAACGATGTACACTCAACGCCCTCAACGGCCGCCATCTTGTCTACGTAGCTGAAGAGGCGGAGCCAGGCAGAGCCGCTCAGCTCTAAAAAAAAACCCAACATCAATTAAACAACACAAAGGGTATTTTTTGCGCCGTTCAAAGCAGGATGTTTTTGGCGGGTAACGAGCCACGCAGGCTGTCGCAATCGTAATTTCCGGTAAGTGCACCACGGAGTATTAGATTTGGAAGAACACTCACCTGCTGAAATCTGCGTACTTGGTAAGTGCGGATAGTGTACTGCGTTTAAGTGTACTCATGGAAGTATGGATATCGGAACACAGCATTGGTTGATTGGCGTCATATGTGGCTTTTAGAAGCCTTCATTAAAAGTACTCGTAAGGTGATAATAGGGCTGCACAGTGGTAGTGGTTAGCACTGTCAGCTCACAGCAAGAGGGTTGCAGGTTCATGGGTTCTTGCATGTGTATGATCTTGTTTCTGTATGTTGAGTAGCTGAAGAGTTTAGTGTCGGTTACTGTGAAGACGGGCCACAAGCTGATACCAGAAAACAGTTGGAGGGGAGTTTGGCAGTAAAATAATGGGGGCTAGACTATGACCTTTCTAGAAGACACACACACGCACACACACACACACAGACTCAAACAGCACAAATACACTATGTCTCCAGTTTGGCAGGTGCCTGTGGCCAGGTCATGGAAACAAATTTTACGTTTAAAACCACCTTCCTGCAGACAAACACAGATATTCTCTAAACACGAGGCGTCCCAGTGGATCACTGGTAGAGCGCGTACCACTGAGGCTGAGTCCTTGTTGCAGAGGACCTGGATTCGAATCCAGCCTGAAGTCCCTTTGCTGCATGTTTTCCCCTCTGTCTCACTCATCCATTCTCTCTGACACTGTCTAATCAAGCATCAAGCAAGCAAGAAAAACCCCCACTAAATATCATGAATCTTGTGAACCCTTTGATGCACAACATGGGTCTGGCATGACCCGACTAAGTTTTTATATTCTATATCTGTAATAAATTAATTGCATCTTTCAGTATTGCAGGTTTTCCTCAATTAACTTGTTTTGGATCATCATACATCCTAAATTTTTGTTTTCATTCCTTACTTTTTGAATAAAAATCCCTTTTTTTTTGCTTCTAATGCACAAAGTCATTTTAGACCCATGTTGTGCATTAGAAGGTGTATGTATATATGTTGTGCATGAAAGGGTTAAGGCAACTGCACCAAATAGAGTACATAAGTATATTACATGATTTTAATTGTGTGTGTTACTGTGTGTGTCCTGACTACATGTTTGTACTTATGCTTATACTGTACTCAGTGTTTAAGAGATCTAAACCCTTTTGTAGCTCCTGCGCCAAACGGCACCCACGAGACGTGAAAAAGCAGATAAATGAAGGGAGGGAGACGGTAACCGCTGTTATTAAAGGAAATAAACAACATTTTGGTGTGTTTTTGGCTTCATGGCTGTAATATTTAAGGGTAAAGAGAGAGAGGAGGAAAGGACAATAAGGATAAAATGGGAGGACGGAGAAGATAAGAGAGACAATCGATTGGTGCCTTTTTTCTTTTGTTTCAAAAAGCACTCAATTCTGTCAGTAAGAGACATTTTAGTCACTAAACTCTGAAGCACAGTTCAAGTGAAGTGTGTTTATATTTTCTGTTTTAAAGGTTTGTCTTATGATGTGATTGTATTACCATTTGAACAAAGCTGAGAAACAATACAGAGGTAGAGAAATAGGTGCAAATAAAATGCATATTTACATGTACAAATAAATAAATAAATAGGATAGATGCATGCGTGTAACCTCACACACAAACACACACACACACACACACACACACACGCAGCACTATTCTCTTAAAGGATAAGAGCTCCTTCAAAACTCAATTAGACTGGGGGGCAAAACCTACAAAAACCCACCACTCTCACAAACACACAGTGTTTTTAGCGTCCTAACCTGCAGCTATTTCCAGTGTTAAATGGACTCTGAGGTTCCAGACGAAAAAGCTTGTACTATGGCATGTACCTAATTACACTGTTTGTGTGTGTCTCCTGTGTGTGTGCTCTTGATGCAACACAACACAACACAACCCCTCTCAACACAAACACACACAGACACATAGACAGAAGGTCCGGGCATGGAGCCATTCTTCCAGCATACAGTATTCTGATGTCATCAGTGAGAAAATCATCCATCATTTATTATTATGATTATTTTTATATATATATATATATATATATATATATAATTAAACCAAGGAAACTAAGTTACTTGTGGTTGTTAAAGTAAATTTAGGCAACACAGCTAATTATTTTAACTTGTGTGTGGGTCTAGATAGATAGATAGATAGATAGATAGATAGATAGATAGATAGATAGATAGATAGATAGATAGATAGATAGATAGATAGATAGATAGATAGATAGATAGATAGATAGATAGATAGATAGATAGATAGATAGATAGATAGATAGATAGATAGATAGATAGACTTTATTTATCCCAAGCTGGGAAATTACAGTGTAGCAGCAGCATTACACACATAGACAATGACAATTAAATAAAAAGAACAACCTAGGCATACTTCAAGCAAAAAATATAAAAATACAATCAAAATACAATAAAATATAAAGTGTCTAAAGAAGGAGTATGTATTAAGGAGTAGAATAGAATTCCAGTGCAGAATAAATATGAATATACAGTATAAAAATGTTGGTGCTATGAAACAAATAAGGTGCAATGAACAGTGTGCATAAGAACACATAAAGTGCATAGACAGTATGTAATGAACCAGGCTATTATTTTATTATTTGTTATTGTACAGGAAATTAAAAAATTGCAAAATTACAACTTGTATGATTGCTAGAATCTGTATACATATATATACACACACATATATACATACTATTTGGGATTCAGAGGGTTAAGCTAGAAGAAAACTGTGCAGGTTTAATGATGATGAAATAAAGTGTTGTGGTTTAAGTCACTTGACTTTTTCAATAATTAACCATCAAACTTAACCAAGTGTGAGCACTTAAATATAATTATGAAAAATTATGTCACGCCTTAGTTGCTGAGAATTAATATTGTGGGAAAAAGAAATGAGGTTCATTGTTAGTGAATATTGGGCAGATATGTTCAGTATCAAAATTTTGCAACTTGCCAATTTATGTTATTTAACAACGTTTCTCAAAAATAATTTGCTGATGCAAATTAGATTTTATTCCGATGAGACAAGGTTGCAATATGGCCTTCCAAGTCTGACACAAATGTAAAAAGTTTTTTTTTTATTCGTGTGTGTGTGTGTGTGTGTGTGTGTACATGGTACTGTGTTTATGAGCATGCAGTGTTTGAAATACCTTGAAAAACCAAGAATGTTTCTTTTTACATAAACGGCTGCTCTCAAGGAAAAGGTAAAAAAGTCATATTAACCTTTGTATGAGGATATGCTGTGATGGAGTGCAGTATGTTTCCAGGTAAAATGAAGGGTGAAAGAGAACAAGCACCCACAATCCCAGGACCCTAAATCCGGCTGAGCTAAATGGAATGCAGCCATCATTTATGTTCTGTAGATTCTGTCCTTTTAGCCTGGGTCTATTACACAGACTAGGGACGGGAATAATTAAAGAATGATCAATTAATGGTCTTTATGAATGTGGTTGATCATGTTGAATTTTTAACCTATCTGTGTATTTTTTTTATTTTTATTTTATCTCTGACTGTGTGAGTATCACTGAACTGAAACAGACGAGCGTTCAGTTCTGCTGCCGTACGTAAATAAATCAATAAGCTGAGAATTAAGTTGGATAAAGCTACACTTTGCAAACTGAAAGTTGCAATAGCAATTATAAAACACACAGACATACAGAGGTTTATTTGGAGCAAAACTAGCTTACTGTATCAAACCTTGCTAGCATGAATTAGTGAGTTTAATTTGATCCAAAGCTTATTTAAACACAAAACAAACTTAAATATGAAGATTAGTGTGAAAACTAACCTCGTGTCTCTTCGGGGGCTAAAAGATAAAACATTGAACTCCTTCACGTTATCTGTACAGTATTACCTCACATGATTTAGTTTTACAATCGACAGGAAGTCACTTTCCGTCCTTTCAAAATAAAAGCGTCTGCTATCAAAACCTCAAAACCGCAAAAAGTCTTTTGCATAGTGCTGTATATATATTTTTATTTTGCCTATGTATGCATGTTTTTATGAATACCTTAGTGTGTATAAAAACATAGCAATTAATCGATTGATTGATCATTAATGTTATAGATGCTCCAGTTGACAAACGCCCATCCCTAACACAGACTGTATAAAAAATAATGGGCCTAACCACAGTAATATCACCCATAGGTTTGTGAACTCAAGCCTCAAGTTTGGCATTTCGAAAGTCCCCATTTTTGTTTATAGCTGTAGCCATGTTGGTTTCTTGCTACGAGCACATGCACAGAATGCATCAGGAGCCAGATATCCTGGTTAACAAGGTGCATCCTTGTTAAAAAAAAATGTAAAAAGTCTGACTAAACAAGATATTTTTAAGTTAGCAAAATGTTGCTGTGGTCGAAACCTGACAAGAAAGCCCCTCCTTTAAGGTGTACCCTGCTTTATTGTCAATTTTGTAAATAACGGTCCCATTAAAATAATCTACTAAAATGAACACCATGCTGCTTTGAAGAAGACTTCAAACTAGTGATTGAGACTCATTAGGAAGGTGTTTACTGATGTAATAAATCAAGTGGTAAGTAGAGTCCTTTTCTCATAGACAACAATCAGTCCTCTTTTGCAGTCAGTGTAGTCGCCCCCTGCTGGTAATTAGAAAGAATGTAGGTTTAAGACACTATTAGCCAACTTGGTAGCAAGGCTGGCTATGCACAAAGTTCGAGAAATCTGCTTCACTTTCCAACACTCATAATACTCATTCATTTTCGTAAAAACAAACAAGCTAAACCATGTTTATTAGTGAGCTTTAGACCTGTTTGCAGTAGAACTTCCCTCATGCTTCCACTACTCATGCTAAGCTTATTGACTTCTGGCTCACACACACATGTAAGAGTGGCATCAGTTGTCTCATGAACCTCTCGACAAGAAATGATTTCCCAAAATGTCAAACAGTTCTTGTAAGTTTTCATGATGAATTAAAGCAGGACGAGTCAGAATCTATCTATTAATATATCAGAGAAGTTTAATTTGCTTTATCCAAACCTAAAATGAAGAAAGAATGAAAAGTTGAGGTCAGAGAATGCCAATCTGCACACACGCACACACACACACACACACACACACACACACACACAGAGAGTTTTATCATTGATGAGAATAAAACTGTCAAATCAAGTTGGACAAGCCACGGCCATTACAGTTAAGGGGAAACACGAAATTGAGGAATTAAGTGAGACCAAATGAGTGTGTGTAGATTGTGTGTGTGTGTAGTTTAAGCCCCCCCTGCTCTGGTCGCTCCTATGGGTCACTAGTTATTAACCCCCAGACAGTCACCTTGACACACTCTGTCTCACACACACAGAAACAAAGGCACACACACTCAGGTACACACATATTTAGCAAGTGAATTGACCCAATCATATGCACACACACACACACACACACACACACACACACACACACGTCTTTATCAGTCCGCTGCGACCCGGCCCCTCCACATGAATTGGCATGAAGTGTTAATCCTAATATTGGATTATCAGACAGTCAGAGATTATCCCCTCATTTTAAGATTAGCAGCTTAGTTTAAGATTAGTCCATTTAAAGTGCCACTTAAAGGTTATCACATCTGTGGCTACGGAAAATTGTTTCTGTACGGTCCATTTCAATAGAACAAGACACACACACCCACACACACACACACACACACACTGAGGACTGATTAACAACATAATTGATTCTAATTGAGCATAACCACCTATTCATACATGTACAAAAGCAGCCGAAAGGTGATTAACCTGTGTGTGCGGCAAAAGGTTGGTGTGAATCAGAGGAAGACAGCAGGATTATGATTTCAGAGTGTGTCTGTGTGCGCTTGCTCATCTGGATTATGAGAACACTTCATAGGTTAACATGCTAAGGTCCTGTTTACAGGACAACGCCCTCGGGGTGTA